>NC_064629.1:692002969-692302969 GCF_023864275.1 Schistocerca cancellata
GGAAGGTGCCGTTTAGGCGTGCACGCAGATGGGGTAGGGGTCAGCAAACGGACAGCACACAGGAAATGGTTGGTCGAGTAGGTATTGGAAAAAAACGGACCACTCAAGATGATGCGCAAGCTGGGCAGCGCAAAAGGATATGCCCAAATGGGAATAGGTGTGCGAGAAGCCAGAAAGGAATGTGGGTGCTCCAGTGTTAAGGCAGAAGAGGTTAAGTTGGTTAAGAAGGTCAGCCAAGAAGGCACCTCTCCGACAGGTCCTGGGGGAACCCCAAAGGGTATCATGCGCATTAAAGTCACCAAGTAGCAAAAAATGGGAGAGGTAGCTGCTCAATAAGTTGAAGGAAGTCTACCCTGGTGACAGCAAATGATGGAGGGACATATATAGTACAGACGGAAAGTCAGGTGGGGAAGGAAAAGGTGAACTGCCACAGCTTGAAGATTGGTAGTTAGTGAGATGGGTTGATTATGAATGTTATCCCGTATGAGCAGCATGACGCCCCTATGAGAGGGAATGTCGACCTCACGGGGAAGGTCAGAACGAATCGGTAAGAAATGAGAAAGTTCAAAGCGGTCGTGAGGGCGCAATTTAGTTTCCTAAAGGCAGAGTACAAGGGGACGCTGCAATGCTAAAAGCAGCTGTAAATCATCTTTCTGGGACCGAAGGCCACAAACGTTCTATTGGAAAAGAGTCATGATGAAGAGACATGGGGGTGTCGCCTCGGCAGCTGAAGAGTGACAACTGGGGAAGTGGTGCTACTACAGGGCACCGAAGCTGGGGGATCCTGCTTCATGGGGTCCACGGAAACATCAGCTTGCTTGTGCTGTCGGTCTGTTGAGTAATATGCCAAAAAACGGTTGTTGGTGTGCACCGGTGACATGGAGGGTGGCTGGACTAAGGTATCATATGGCAACACCGTCAAAGAGGATCTTTTGAGTTGGTGAAGGAGAAGACCGTTTGCCTTTGGATGACTTCTTCAAGCCTTTCCGGTTGGATGAAGACTCTAGTGTTGTTTGGCTGGAGGGATGAAGGAAGCCTTCACGGGAGTACTCCTTCTGACCTTTCCGGTCGCCCAGTTGTGTAGCTGGTGGTTTCGCACCTTGAGGCAAAAGTTTGCCGACTTGTTACACAGCTGGATGGGGGGGGGGGGGGAGGGGGGGGGGGGGGGGGGAATGGCAATGCTACCTTGACACTGGGCGATTTCACAACCTCAAAGCTGAATTGGAGGGCACATGTTTGCGTGGCCATGTCCTTCGTGGAGCGAGGGGTAACAAGAACAGGACTATAGGTACCAGATAGGAGCACGCAGGGTTTGCGACGAGGCAGTAACTTGCGAGAAAGTGGATAAGGCACCTTTTCTTTTACCCGAATCTCTTGTACAGCCTGCTCATCAAGATACACTGGACAATCCCAAGAGCCACCTTTGCAGTTGATATAGAGGGGAGAAGGAGGTGGACAGTTGCCCTCGTTCGCATCTCTACAGCAGGTGACACTCGACTGGGTGTCGACAAGACATTCTAGTGTGGTTAAAACAATGACACTGGTAGCAGCGCATCGAGTTCAGAATGTATGGCCGGACAGTGATAATTTCATAGCCAGCTTTGAGCTTGGCTGGAAGCACCACTCTATCAAAGGTGAGAAAGAGTGGAGGTGGGCACTAAGGAGGAATCTACCTTTTTCATTACACAATGAACGGCAATGACACCCTGATCAGAGGGGTAAGATTGTATTTCAGCCTCAGTTAGACCATTGAGCAGCTTGGTGTAAATTACACCACGGGAAAAATTCAAAGTTGTGTGGGCCTCGATACGAACAAGGTAACCGTGGAGAAGCAAGACAGCAAGCAGTAGTTGTGCTTGAGAATCAGAAGTGGTCTCCAAAAGCTAAGTGCCATTCCTTAAATGAGATCAGGATTTCACAGGGCCAGTAATTGCATCTACACCTTTATGAATAATAAACGGATTTACCTTGGCAAAGGATTGACTGTCTTCAGTACGTGAGACCATGAGGAACCGCAATGCAGCGAGAAGGATCTTTGAATCATTAGCATCGTTGCATTTACATTTTATACAAGTGGAGTGGGAAGACGATTGACTCATCACGAGGAAATACCCCACAATTGCCAGCGTCTCCGATGGCACGCTCCTTCCAACTGGGGGCCCCTTCACAAGATGCCTTAGGTGATTGTTCCCACCTCCCGAACACCTGACGGAGAGTCCAATCGGCAATTTGGAAAGGTTACAGCTCAGGCATTCACCCCTCCCTGGGCCTGGCCTGTACCAAGGGTATGTTACCCAGTCACCCGTTACACATCAGACGTGTGGGCCAGACTTCAGGAGTGGACAGGGAGGAAAAGAGGATTCTGAAATGCCGAAGCGGAGGAACGAGAGGAGAAAGGAAAAGGGAGCAAATAACAAACGGGAGACTGTTCGCACGTCAGCGACAGAATGCCAAACATTCCAAAGAATACTCCAGACATGATTCACAAGGGAGGGAAAGAAGAACAGCAAGAGGATAGACATGCAGCACAGAAGGGAAAAAGTGCTGCAAAGGCTCAGGCCCCGTGTTGGCCAAGCACGAACCCGTCAAAGTGTGGTGAGCCCCCTAGAAGGTAGCTGTTGCTGGGGGTGCGTGGTAACTGTGGGGAGAGCCCCTGTTTAGAGTGGGTGGCACCATGGTGGATGAGCCACAAATAAAGCAACCCCAGCAGTCTCTGTGAAAGGACAGTCATATTTCAATGCAGATAGATACGTCCCATGTTTCCTTCCCTGTTTACGCTGTGTGAGGGATGTAGGGCTAAGTGGCAAGCAGAGTAAAAATCCCCACAATACTTGGTTTGTACATGGACTGTTGGCAATTCCTTCTTGGCCACAAAGCCCTTATTCTTTGTGGAGAACTTAGAAGACAAGTTTGGGATAGTGGCACCCATCTCTAAAATGTAAAGTGGGTCAATTTTGATCGAAATGGCATCCCCTGCCCAGTCACGGGCACTACTTGCTAGTAACAAGCTGGGTGACATACCAGTGACTGTCATTCCCCACAAAAGTCTAAATTTTATTCAGGGCATCATTTACCACAGATACCTGCTCTTACAATATGATGATTAGCTACGCACCAACTTGGAGCGAAGTGTACATAGGGGGCCAAATGACAAAAGGGACACTATTGGCGCCTTCCTCTTGGCCTTTGAGAGTGATTCATTGCCTGAAAATGTCAATGTGATGGTATACCAATATGATGCGGAACCATACGTACTCCCCCTCCCTGTGTGGTGCTTCAAGTACCTGAAATTCATTGCAATGCTAGCCCAATCTGTCGAGATTGTGGAAGAGCGCTACATGCTGATGCTCCTTGTGCCTGGTGTACCTGGTATTACCTTGAATCGCACTGTCTACACTGATTCAGATGCCATCGCCAAACAATTTGCTCTGGTCTACGCTCAAGCCTAAGCATCTAAGAATTATCAGCCTGCCTTCCCTCTTCTAAAAAGTGGGTTGAGCAAAAGCAATTACCTATTACTACACACCACCTGGAGCCATATAATGTTCCATTCGGTGAGTGGGTATTTGTCAGCGTCTTAGCCCACTGCCCTGATACAGCCCCAGGGCTGGACCACATCCACAACTAAACGATCAAGCACCTACTGGTGAACTGTCAGCATCCTATCGTTGTCATCTTTAACTGCATCTGGAGCAAGAGCTATTTCCCACCACAGTGGCAAGAAAACATTATTGTCACAGTACTGAAACCAGAGAAGCACCCTCTCAAGATGATCAGTTATTGCCAAATTAGTCTCACCAGTGTTCTCTGTAAGTTGCTTGAATGCCGGCATCTGGGTTGGAGTCTTCTAGCTTTGACCCAGGGTGGGTTTTGCCAAGGCTGTTCCACTACTAATAATCTGTAAGTTTACCTGGGCTCTTGTCATCTGAACGGCTTTTTCGCAACATCAACTCCTTACAGCCATCTCCTTCTTCATGCAAAAGGCGTATGACCCCACATCTTGTTACCTTACATGAGTGGGGTCTCCAGGATTCACTCCTGATTTTCATCCAGAACTTCCTGTCACACCATATGTTTCAGGTTTGAGCTGGTGCTTCTTACAGTACCCACCATATCCAAGAGAATGGGGTCCCACACGGAACTGTACTGAATGTTCCTCTCTTTCCAGTAGCAATCAATGGTTGTGGGGTCCCCAGAATCACCCTCCTTGTATGCTGACTAGTTTTGCCTCTACTATTGCTCCTCTAATGTGGGCGTGAATGTCAATTGGAAGGCACCATACAAAATGTGCAGGCATGGGCCCTCACCTATGGCTTCAATTTTCAGCTGCCGAGACTTGGGTCATGCACTTCTGTCAATGTCTTACCATTCACCCACAATCAGAACTTTATCTAGATGACAAACTACTCAATGTGGTGGAGACTTACCACTTCTTAGGACTGGTTTTATGTTGTTGGTCAACTTTGATTCCCCATCTTCACCAGCTTTAAGCGAAAGTACTAGTTGTACCTTAACACACACAACTGCCTGAATAACACCAGCTGGGATGCAGATCGCACTACCCGTCTGCAGCTTTACACAGCCCTGATACAATCCCACCTTCATTATGGAAGTCTGGCATTTGGTTTGGCATCACCCTTAACATTATTGATACTGGATCTGATACACCACTGCGGGGTTCGACTTGCAACAGTAGCCTTTCAAACAAGCCCTGTGAACAGCTTACTCGTGATGGCTGGGGTCTCCCCATTGCAGATCAGGCACCAACAGCAGCTTGTCAATTATGCTATACACGTTTGCAGCTCCACTAAGCATCCAAACTACCATCTCCTTCTTCCAAACATGGTAGTTCATCTCCCGCAACAAGGGTCCAGGCCCAGATCTGGGATTATGATTGCAATCCGCATCCGGTCTATCCTCTCTGAACTTCAGTTTTTCCTCTGGACCCACTCACATACACCTCCTTGGTACATCACTCAGCCAAAGCTTCATCTTGACCTATCACAAGGTTGGAAAGACTGTTCATGCCGAGGCCCTCCGCTGCCAATTTTTCTCCATCCTTTGTACATCCTGGGGTTCACATGAAGTCTGCACTGATGGCTTGATGGTCACATATGCTTTGCTTATACTCACATGGGACGTACTGAACTGCATTCCTTGCTGGACAGCTGTAGTGTTTTCACTGTGGAGTTAGTAGCCATCTCTCGTGCTCTTTAAGCATATCCGTTCCTGCACTGGTGGGTCCTTTCTCATCTACAGCAACTACTTGAGCAGTTTTCATGCTTTCAACCAGTGCTACCCTTGCCATCCCTTGGTCATTGGTGTCCAAGATTCCCTACATGTCCTTTAAGAGTGCAGACACTCAATGACCTTCACCTAGGCCCCAGGCCACGCCAGGGTCCCAGGGAATGAACTCTGTTAGCCAATAATCCAACTCTTGAATTCGGTATTCTGGAAACAGACCTCTGATCTGTATTATGCCATCAAGTTTTAGGTGCCTGGAATATGGAATGACTCACTCTGACTTCACCAAACAAACTACTAGTGATAAAAGATACTATAAATCTGCAGAGGTCCTCTATGCAGGCCTCTCACAAGGACCCTACCATCTTTAGCCGGCTCTGTATTGGCCATACTTTGCCGACTCATAGTTGTCTCCTCTGGAGCGAGGACTCCCCCTACTGTCATCGTAGCTCCTGTTTGATGGTGGTCCACATTTTTGCAGGTCTGTTCCAACCTAACCGCCCTGGAACGGACTATCTCCCCGATTCGCTACCCCTGGATTTAGCTTTACGTTCTATTTGTGAAGAGCACTTTTACCACTCTCTTTACAGTAGAGGCGCTTAATCTTATTGGCCCATTTACAGGTTGGCAGAATACTGTTGCCCCCTCTGCCCAGACCAGGCTGTGGTGGTTGGTGCTTGGTGGTACACCCTAGTCCTCATCCTACCTGCTCTTTTACTCCCCCCCCCCCCCCCCCCCCCAATGGTCCATTAGACTTTTTCACCATTTCTCCCGCTGTGCTTCCCTTGCTAGTCCCTAGAAGGCAATCGCTGAGTGGAGTACCTCTGGTAAGTGGCGGGTGGGGAATGTATATCCCCTCATTGGACTCTGCTTTCAGGGGCTTCCGGCTGCTCCCTAGGTGGGGCACATCACTTGCCATTCTTATTGTGTCTCCCTTTCTTCTTTTTGTCCCTTATTTCAGCTTTGCTGACCTTCAAGTTTCTTCTTCTTGTTTTTGTGTGGTAGGCTGTCTCTGACATACAGTCATCTAGACCTATCCATTCAAGGAAAAAGGGACTGGTGACCTAGTAGTTTGGTCCCTTTATTCATCCAACCAACCAACCAAAACAGAGGTTTAACTGTGTAGAAGCCAGACTATCCAGTGGCACATGAAGAGGGATATCAGCCTTTCCAGTAGTTGCTGAGGCAGCAGTCCAAATGAACGAATAATATGTCCCTGTAACATTACACCAACATGCCCTAGGTATGCTAGTACTGTGAACAGCTGAAATCAAGGGGAAACTACAGATATTTTTCCTGACAGCCTGCACCTCTACTATATGGTTAAATAATGACAACATCCTCTTTGGTAAAATACTCTGGAGGTAAAATAATCCCCCATTAGGATCTACAGCAAGGACTACCCAGGAGAATGTCATCAGGAAAAACACACCTGGCATTCTACGGGTTGGAGCATGGAAAGTTACATGCCTTAACAGAGTAGGCAGGCTAGAGAATTTAAAAAGTAAATGGAAAGCTTCAAGTTTGATACCATGGGAATTAATGAAATGTGATGGCAGGAAGAAAAGGACTGCTCGTCTGGTGAGTACAGGGTCATAATACAAAATCAAATGGGCAATGCACGATTAAGTCCAATAATGAATAATAAAATAAAAATAGGGGTAAGTTACTATAAATGACACAGTGAAGGCATTATCATAGCCAAGAAAGACGCAAAGCCAACACCACCACAATAATACGAGTTTATATGCCATCTAGCATGATAAGATACAAGAAATTATTTGGATAGTTAAGGGACATGAAAATTTGTGATGGGGGACTGGAATTTGATAATAGGAAAACAAAGAGAAGGAAATATAGCAGGAGAACTTTGACTAGGGGAGAGGAATGAAGAGGAATTTTACACAAAACCTAATTTAATCATCACTAACACTTGGTTTAAGAATCATGAAAGAAGATTATATTCGTGGAAGATACCTGGAGACACCAGAAGGTTTCAAACAGATTACGTAATGGTAGAACAGACCATTTTGAAACAACATTTTAAAACTGCAAAACATTTCTAGGGGCAGACGTGTGCCCTGACCATAATTTATTGCTTAGAAACTGCAGAATTAAAATGAAACTGCATAAAGGTAGGAAATCGAGGAGAGGAGAGGAGGCCTGGATAAGTTGAACAAACTGGAGACTGTTTAGAATTTCAGTGGGAGCATTTGGCCAAATTGATGAACAGGTGTAAGAAGTACAAAACAAATGGATAGCCTCGAGATGAAACCGTGAAGGAAGCAGAGGATCAAATAGGCAAAAAGAAAAAGCCCAGCAGAAATCCTCAAACACATGAGATACGCAAGCTTATTGGTGAAATATAAAGATGCAGCACATCAAGCAGACAAAAGGGAATACAATCGTTTAAAAAATGAGTGCCAAAGTGCAAAATTGTAAACCAGAACTGGCTGCACAATAAATGTATAGACGTAGAAGCACATGTAACTACAGGAAAAGATGGACGCCACCTACAGAAAAGTTACAGAGACCGAACGAAAGAAGTGGCTGTATAAATATCAAGAGTTCAGATGGCCAACCAGGGGCAAAGAAGGGAAAGCTGAATGCTGGAAGAAATAGACAAAGGGCCTCTACAAAGGAAATGAACTTGAAGACAACATTATAGAAAGGGAAGAGGAAGTAGATGAGGATAAGCTGGGAGATAAGATACTGCAAGAAGAATATGCCAGACCACTGAAAGACCCAAGTCGAAACAAGGCCCCGGAAGCAGACAATGTTCCTTCAGAATTATTCAGATGCTTGGGAAAACCAGCATGATTAAACTATTCCAGCTGGTGTGCACAATGTGGAAGACGGGAAAACACTCTCAGACTTCAAGAAGAATGTAATAATTCCAATTGCAGAGAAAGCAGGTCCTGACAGGTGTGAATATTACTTAACTATCAGTTTAGTAAGTAATGCTTGCTAAATAATGACAGTAATTATTTACAGAGGAAAGGAAAATCTGGTAGAAGCCAACCTGATGGAAGTCAGTTTGAGCTCTAGGTAAATCTAGGTACATGTGATGCAATACTGACCCTTCAACTTATCTTAGAAGGTAAGTTCCACAAAGGCAAGCCCACGTTTATAGCGTTTGTAGATTTACAGAAAGCTTTTGACACTGTTGACTTGAATGCATCTTCCAAAATTCTGAATATAGTGGGGGTAAAATATAAGGAGCGAAAGGTTATCTGCAACTTTTACAGAAAGCAGACAACAGTTATAAAAGTCAAGGGGCATGAAAGGGAAGCGGTGGTTGAGATGGGAATGAGACAAGGTTGTAGCGTATCCCTGCAATCTGTACACTGAGCAAGTAAGAAATGAAACCAAAGAAAAATTTGGAGCTTTCGTGTAGGTAGTTCAGGGAGAGGAAATAAAAAGTCTGAGGTTATGTTGCCAATGTCATTATACACTCCTGGAAATGGAAAAAAGAACACATTGACACCGGTGTGTCAGACCCGCCATACTTGCTCCGGACACTGCGAGAGGGCTGTACAAGCAATGATCACACGCACGGCACAGCGGACACACCAGGAACCGCGGTGTTGGCCGTCGAATGGCGCTAGCTGCGCAGCATTTGTGCACCGCCGCCGTCAGTGTCAGCCAGTTTGCCGTGGCATACGGAGCTCCATCGCAGTCTTTAACACTGGTAGCATGCCGCGACAGCGTGGACGTGAACCGTATGTGCAGTTGACGGACTTTGAGCGAGGGCGTATAGTGGGCATGCGGGAGGCCGGGTGGACGTACCGCCGAATTGCTCAACACGTGGGGCGTGAGGTCTCCACAGTACATCAATGTTGTCGCCAGTGGTCGGCGGAAGGTGCACGTGCCCGTCGACCTGGGACCGGACCGCAGCGACGCACGGATGCACGCCAAGACCGTAGGATCCTACGCAGTGCCGTAGGGGACCGCACCGCCACTTCCCAGCAAATTAGGGACACTGTTGCTCCTGGGGTATCGGCGAGGACCATTCGCAACCGTCTCCATGAAGCTGGGCTACGGTCCCGCACACCGTTAGGCCGTCTTCCGCTCACGCCCCAACATCGTGCAGCCCGCCTCCAGTGGTGTCGCGACAGGCGTGAATGGAGGGATGAATGGAGACGTGTCGTCTTCAGCGATGAGAGTCGCTTCTGCCTTGGTGCCAATGATGGTCGTATGCGTGTTTGGCGCCGTGCAGGTGAGCGCCACAATCAGGACTGCATACGACCGAGGCACACAGGGCCAACACCCGGAATCATGGTGTGGGGAGCGATCTCCTACACTGGCCGTACACCACTGGTGATCGTCGAAGGGACACTGAATAGTGCACGGTACATCCAAACCGTCATCGAACCCATCGTTCTACCATTCCTAGACCGGCAAGGGAACTTGCTGTTCCAACAGGACAATGCACGTCCGCATGTATCCCGTGCCACCCAACGTGCTCTAGAAGGTGTAAGTCAACTACCCTGGCCAGCAAGATCTCCGGATCTGTCCCCCATTGAGCATGTTTGGGACTGGATGAAGCGTCGTCTCACGCGGTCTGCACGTCCAGCATGAACGCTGGTCCAACTGAGGCGCCAGGTGGAAATGGCATGGCAAGCCGTTCCACAGGACTACATCCAGCATCTCTACGATCGTCTCCATGTGAGAATAGCAGCCTGCATTGCTGCGAAAGGTGGATATACACTGTACTAGTGCCGACATTGTGCATGCTCTGTTGCCTGTGTCTATGTGCCTGTGGTTCTGTCTGTGTGATCATGTGATGTATCTGACCCCAGGAATGTGTCAATAAAGTTTCCCCTTCCTAGGACAATGAATTCACGGTGTTCTTATTTCAATTTCTAGGAGGGTAATTCTGTCAGGGACACCGAAAGACTTGGAAGAGCAATTGAATGGAATGCATTGAGTCTTTGAAGTGGGTTATAACATGGAAAAAAAGAATTGTAACGTGAACATCATCAACAAAAGTAAAACATGAGTAATGAAATGTAAGCAAATCAGGTGACACTGAAGGAATTTGATTAGGAAATAAAAGTAGTAGATGAGTATTTTCTATTTGGGCTGAAGTAGAAAGGATGTAAAATGCAGACTTGCTATAACATAAATAGCAGCATTTTTGAAAAAGATGAATTTGTTGACAACAAATACAAATTTAAGTGTTAGGAAGTCTTATGAGGTATTTGTCTGGTGTATAACCTTGAATGGAAGTGAAATGTAGATGATAAACAGTTCACACAACAAGAGAACAGAAGCTTTCTTGACATGGCGCTCAAGATTAGATGGGTAGATCGAGTAACTTATGAGGTGCTTAAATGAACAGTGGAAAAAAGGAAAGTATGGTACAGGTTGACTAGAAGCAGAGATCAGTCCATAGAACACATCCTGAAGCAGGAAGGTATTGTTAGTTTTGTAATGGAGTGAAGTGTGCAGTGAGCGGGGAGTACAGTAAGTAGGTTCAAATACTGATGCAGGTTGCAGTAGTTACATAGAGAAGAGGATAGAGTTGCACGGAGATTTTCATCAAAGCAGTCTTTGGACTGGAGACCACAACAGTAATCCATGGGAGATGATACGCTCCAAATGTTAATTTTGTCAAAGTATTTCTGCACTTTCTTGCAACTGTTCAGTAGCGATACTTCCCTGTAGACAGCAACATTGTTGATGAACAATCTGATAGTGCTGCTGATCTCATCTGATCATACGATTTATTTTTACTGGCAACATTAGAGGTTCTACTATGCCTCTTTAGTCTCACTCAATCCCACCTTTCATTTCTTTTTAATATTTGCCATCCAGTGTAACATACTTGGTTCTATTTTTCGAGCATTATTCAACAAAACTGTATATCTGTGAAAACACTGTACCTTGGCTATTATAAAGTGTATTCAAAAAGAAACAAGCCAGAGGGTGTATGAAAACTACTGAAAGGATTGTAATGTCATTGGCCGCGGAAGATGGTGCACACCCTATTAGAGCACTACGGTCCGAAATGCACCACTAGAGGGACATGGGTGCATACCCATGAGACAACAGAGCAAGCACGTGCACACATGTCAAACATCCACTGCACTTAGTCTGCTGAAAAGAGTGAAATGGAGGTTTCAAAAGAAAAGCACAGGGGTGTAGTGTGTAGCTATCAAGTAGGAGTGTGGGGAACAGAAATGCTTCGAAGAATGGTACTAGTGTATGAGAGTACATCATGTCCGTTACAAGTGTGAAGATGGGGCATGAGCAATTCAGGGATGGAATGCCATACCTCATTACCAATGCTATTGTACAACCAATGCCATTGTCCAGGAGATTATTCAAGACTGGTGCATTCATTAAGGCTGTATGTTAGTCTTGCAAAGTGTGCACCTCAATGGGTGCTTCTCAATCTTTAACCAGCACAGGAAGTATGTCAAATGGGACTATCCTGAACGCCTGCTGCACTGTGCCAAGAGAGGCAATGAGTTCCTGTCAACTGGTCACTGATGATGAAACATTGTGTCATCACTCTGAACCAGACACTAAATGATGAAGACTCTAAGCATACACGGTTGTTGCCACAAAAAAATACTGGACCGTCCACACAAGTGTGGGACAGGTTAGGCTCACCTTCTTCTGACGTAAAGGACCCCCTTCTTATCTCCTTCCAGCAGAATGGGACAACAGTGCATGTGCAGTGATACTCATGAACCTTGACTGCCCTTTGCAATGCAATCGGATTGAAACTATCAGGGCAGGTCACCCAAGGCATCATTTTGCTCTATGACAATTTGAGGCCCCCATACACAATGAGAGGTCCTCAGTCACACTCCATACAGTCTAGACCTGTCTCCCAGCAATTATGACATTTTGGTGACCTAAAGAAGGCTCAGAGGCAAAAAGTTTGCCTCTTGCAAGGATATCAACTGGTGTGTTTGGAATTGGTTCACAATGCACACCAAGAAGTTTTACGAGAGCCATTCACCACCATATGTTGCAGTGGGGCAAGTGCCTCAACAGTGCTGGGAACTACTTTTGAAAAAAAAGGTAGACATTCCTGTTTACCGGCCTCCAGTGCTCTCTCTCTCTCTCTCTCTCTCTCTCTCTCTCTCTCTCTCTCTCTCTCTCCCCCTCCCCCCTTTCCACTCTCAAATACCTCTCATAGAT
Organism: Schistocerca cancellata; assembly: GCF_023864275.1. NCBI lineage: Eukaryota > Metazoa > Arthropoda > Insecta > Orthoptera > Acrididae > Schistocerca > Schistocerca cancellata. The sequence continues at coordinate 692,015,372 of NC_064629.1, forward strand.
TATGATTTACAGAGTCTAATTTATTTCAGAAACTTGGTAGATGGTATATCTGTGTTCACCTACATCTATCATTTGCCTGGCATTGTTTTTGAATAAAGCAAGCAGATTTTCAGTGTTCCACACCGATTCTTCAAGAGCAGCTTCTCTTCTTCCTGGAATGTCCATGTATGAGCTTATTAGAATATGATCTTGATTCTTTCAAAAGAGCAGATGTTAGTGATATTGGTCTGCAAGTCTGTGCACCCAGCCGTTTACTCTTTTTATAAGCAGAAGTAATATGTTCTTTTCCTGATGGCTGCACAACAGAATCTTGATGCATATTAGCAAGGACATATTCAATGTGAAATCAAAGAAAATTTATATAAGGGGTTTCAGTTTAGTTTAGTTTTGGGTCTACATAAAAATGTTTGCTACATCCACTCCATTTTTTATTAGCTTTATCTTGAACATGTGTTCTGAGAAATAATTCCAATTTATCAAAACTGAAATTTGATGCTTGCAATGTTGGAGCTGCTACATAGTTCTGAAAAAGCTTCACTTATGTGACCACCTGAAAATTTCTGATATCTTCCTTGTTTAATAGCTACACAGTCTCTTTTTTTCTACAAAACTTTCAGTCTAAAGACACAAATTAATTTAGTTTGACAATGAACCAAAATACTGCAAAATAGTAATAGGTATCCAGAATGTAACGAAACAATAACCTTGATTACCGATCTTAATATCATCTTAAGATCATTCCCTACACAGAAATGTGTATCACAGTAAAATATCAGGAATATAAGTGCTGCAACAATTAGACAACTTTATAATTAATTTCAAAAGGCAATCAATGTTATTTGTTTGTGACCAAGACTTGGTAAAACTACTGAAATCAAAGTACCAGTTCAGAAAAACAAATCACACTTTTACTGCAAGGCCAAGTTTACACAAAGTCACTTCACTAAAATATTTACAGAACATACAAGTAACAACACATTACATTTTAACATACTTACATGAAACTGCTAAGTATTTGTTTCGTATCATCACTCACGCGTGAACTTGCGAAGCTAATACAGGAGCAATATAAGGCAACCCAGGCACACCATTTCAACTGAAAACCACACATTCATGTTAAATAATACACAAAGTCACACAATTACATAGTATGTACTGTGATTACTTGTGAATGTAATATTGTTAGGCTCAAAATATGTTAAATTGTCCTTTGAGAATTTTATCACAGAAAACAGTGTATAACAAAGGCAAAACCAACAAAGAAATTATTTATTTTACATGTGAGGTAGTGAAAAGATAACCAGAATGTAGACAAGAGACTTCAAGCTTTTGAGATCTTATTTTATTCTTGCAATATAATACAACTGAGAAATGTTTAATTTGTAACAGCTGCATCCTTTTGACAGGACAAGTTTCGAGACTAGGGACCTGTAGTCAACGACAAATAAGAGAACACATGACTGGGAGAAGATAAGTAATGCTGCTTAAATAACATGAAATTAATCTTTCTTAGATTTTTCAGAAGTGGTTTCTCACAACTACTTGCCTATCTCCACATTTTCTTTAGACAAAATACAATGTATGTAGAAAGTACAGTGTGAAGAGTTGGTAACTGATTCTGACTTGCACTAAGTAACATCCCAATGACATCCCTTGTATCACATACAAAACAGATTCAATCATACTGTTGTGGCACCTATCCACAACAAGTTTATTTACTTAATAAAGCATGAGGTAACACAGTTGCTTTTTCTGCTAATAAATTCCCACTGCTCCCTCTGGGGCAATATAAAAAGCCAATAACTGGGCAACAAGTTTTTGCTTTATATTACAACATCAATAAATTAATATGATATTTGGGAGCTTAGCATCTGCACATTAATTCCATGATAGAAGCACAGCTGAAAGTTGTTTTAAAAATTTCACAAGGCTTAATACAGAAAACTTCCTTAAAACACACACACTTCAATAAAAAAGAGAAATTAAACTGTGGAACATTTAAAACTGACAGGAGACAAATGTGGCTGCCTGGCTGATTACTGGAGTCCAAAAGGATGAGCCTATTACCCTCTAACATACTAACATGTTTAGCCTCTTAGATTGAGATGGACTACACACACTACACAAAAGTTTGTAAGTTTTACCACACTAGTTTCCCTGTCAGTTAAACTAAAAGGCAGGTCACCACAAAAGTTAATTATGCCTTCTTGTCATAATATAAAATGTGCTCCTCAGCTACTAGGTTATACATTTATTCTGTTCAGATTTTTATTTTTATGACAGGTTGTACAAAGCTGAGGTGTTTGCCACAAACTGGAAATTAATTTAGAGGGGATGGACAGCTCCAGTATTCCCCGTACACCCAGGGGAACTCCAAACCCCTGGCCAGACTAAATGGTGTTGTCACTTCATTCTGTTGCACTAAGTACAGTAACAAGTGCGACAACCCACACCCAATGGAATACTTTAGACCATGTAGCTACAGATAGGCCTGACCTTTTCAACAGTATCAACAGACAGACAGGGATTAGAAATCACATCATCATCATCATCATCATCATCATCATCATCATCATCACTGGGACAGTTACTAAAATAAGAAATCCATCACAAAGCCCAGCAGAGTATTTATGCTGGAAAAAGCAGATAAGCGTTGTTAGCATTCTACTAGGACAATGAATGGATGTCATTTCATTCCACTATGATGGACATAGAGGAATTATGGGCAAAGTTTAAACTGACTGTAAGCCGCACACTGGAGAATATATGCTGAGTAAATGGATTAACGATGAACATGAATCACAGTTTAACAACAAAATCCGGAATATGCCGAGGTAACAAATTGTTGCACTCTTTCTTCATAAAAGAACGCAGAACTGTCGACAGGAAAAATTTAGTAGAAATTCAAGTGTCTATAACAACTTCAATGTGTGAAGCATACAACAACTTCCAGTCATACATTATTGAAACATCTTGCTGAGAATCCTAGAAAATTCTGGTCCTAGATAAAATCACAGGCGAGCTCAAGGCTTCTATACAGTCACTCATAGACCAGCCTGGTGTGGAAAAAAAAAAGCCAGCAAAAAAGGCTGAAGTTTTACATTTTACTTTTAAAGAATCATTTACACTGTGGTATCAGACAGACCTACTGTTGTTCGACCACAAAAACTCGAAAACAGAGAGCACAAAAACAGGTATCCCTAGGGTTGAAAAGCAGCTGAAAAAGTTGAAAACAAATCGCCACATCCAGATAGAATACTAATTCTGTTTTCTAGAAGAGTTCCCATCGTAATTGGCCCCATACTTAGCTTGCATTTATTGTGAATCTCTTGCCCAGCAGAAATATCCAAGCAACTGGAAAAAAGCGCTGGTGGTTATCATACATAATAAGCATAAAAGAATAGAACTGCAAAATGAACATCTGTTTTTCCAGAATTCTTGAGCATATACCAATTCTGAGTACAATAAATTTTCTTGAGAGTGAGAAGCTTTTCTCCACAAATCAGTATTGATTTCGAAAGCTTCACTTCTGTGATGGTTGGTTGGTTGGTTGGTTGATTTTGGGGTGGGGAGGGGAGGGGGGGGGGGGCAAACAGTCAGGTCATCGGTTCCATGATTCAAGTTGGCAGAAACAAAGGTACGAACAGCACAGCCCAGTCAAGGGGAAGTGAGAACGGGCAAACAGAGAGCTAAAGCGAACGTCTGGGAAGCAACAAGAGTAAAGAACAGGAGGACGGTGGGGGTGGGGGGAGGAAACTGTGGGAGCAGGGGTGCTCCAAAGTAGCTACAAATGTTGGGGCACCAACACTGCTGTCACCTCCCAGGCCCATGCCATAGTATAGTACAGTACAGTACAGTACAGTACAGTACAGTACAGTATACTATGATCCTGACAATGGGGACAACAACAGCGGAACAAGAGGAAACAAAATAGCATGAAAAACCAGACGAAACATATGGAAAAGGAGGGGACAACATGGCCAGTGAGGAGGTAAGACCAAGGTCTTCGTGACTATCAATACATCCTGACGAAGAAGGTGTAAACATAATCTGGGAGATATACATATAAACCCTTCAACACAATGGAAAGCCCAGAGGGTTAACCTGGGCATCAAGAGGTGGGGAGGGAATGAGAGAATCAATGGGAAGTGGCCACTGTCGCAAAGGTCATCATGTGGGGGCCAGTGTAAAGAAGGAAGGAGGAGAGGTGTAGTGAGCAAAACAACAGCAAAGAGAATGCCATAGATGACACTGATATGAGTAGGGGAACTATCATTAAGAAGATACAGGTTGTGGTCTGCAAGAAATTTGTCAATGAGGAGCCCCTGACTAGACGAAAAAGCACTGCCCCCCACCCCCCGCCCAAAGGGTGATGGGCATTAAAATCCCATAGGAGGAAGGGAGGGAGGGGGGGAGTTGCTGAAGGAGGGCAGTTAGAGCAGTGGGTGCAGGTTGCCTGTCAGGAGGGAGATACAGATTGCAAACCATGACTGCAAAGTCCAAGTGGACCCAGACAGCAGCTACTTCCCATGTGGTATGAAGGGGGATCCATGTACTAATAACATCCATATGTACCAATGAGCAAACAGCACCGGAAGGTGTCAAAGGGCCGACCTGGTTCCAACAAAGCATGGAACCCACAAAGGCTTGGTGAGTGTGCATCAGTAAAATGATATTCCTAGAGAAAAACACAAGCTGCCGAATAAAAAGAATTGAGGATTGCAACTCCGGTAAGTGATGGTAGTATCCATTACAGTTCCGTTGAATAAGCAAGGAAAAGGGATCCAAAAGGGAGCTGAACAGGTTGGAGCCAATCACACCGCCAATTCCCCTACACTACCAAAAAAAAAAAAAAAAAAAAAAAAAAAAAAAAAAAAAAAAAAAAAAAAAAAAAAAAAAAAACACACACACACACACACACACACACACACACACACACACACACACACAGAGAGAGAGAGAGAGAGAGAGAGAGAGAGCAGGTGGCCTTGGGGCACATGGACTGCGGGTCCTGTGGCCCAACTGTGCGGCAGGCCTCCGGCCTGGAAGACACCAGTGAGAGAAATTCCCTGGGAGGGAGCCCCATCACCGGCAGGTACCGAAGAAGGGAGACATCTGGCTCTGAGTGACTGCAGGATGATATTGGATGCCAGTTGACTATTCTGATTCACCACCACCACCACCACCACCACCACCACCAAGTCTCACCCTAGTTCATTGTCATCCAGATCAGATAGAAGGCATCTTTTGAGAAACAAGTACATTGATCTTAATGATCCCCATTCAGCATCAAGTAAACTGTTTTTTAATACTACATGATTACTCATGTAATCAGATGCCGCTCTAGTCATGGCTGGACTGTGGCAAGTGCCATCCATGAAGCTGTTCCCCTCAATGTGCCACACAGTATTGGGAATGTGTCGAGCAAAGGTACCTGGCGACCTGTCACCAAGCTGCTCACTAGCATTGCATACCCACGCAGCCTGGTGATAGTACATCACTCCAAACAGCTACGACAGTTAATCAGGCAGCTCTGCCAGCACTGCAGAAGCTGAAGTTGCCTCTTGCTATTTCAGCCTGTCAAAGGAGCTCCAGCTGAACAACGGAGCTGTTGCATTGTTAATCAGTAAGGACATGTGAAACTTCCTGGCAGATTAAAACTGTGTGCCCGACCAAGACTCGAACTTGGGACCTTTGCCTTTCGCGGGCAAGTGCTCTACCATCTGAGCTACCGAAGCATGACTCACGCCCGGTCCTCACAGCTTTACTTCTGCCAGTATCTCGTCTCCTACCTTCCAAACTTTACAGAAGCTCTCCTGCGAACCTAGCAGAACTAGCACTCCTGAAAGAAAGGATACTGCGGAGACATGGCTTAGCCACAGCCTGGGGGATGTTTCCAGAATGAGATTTTCACTCTGCAACGGAGTGTGCGCTGATATGAAACATCCTGGCAGATTTCATATCAGCGCACACACTGTTGCAGAGTGAAAATCTCATTCTGGAAACACCCCCCAGTGCATACTAACATTTTTAATAGTGAAGCCACTTACAGCTTTTAATATTCTTGGCTTATATGCTCTTACAGACATGGACAGTTTTGTATGGGCATACGACAGCAAGGTCTTTAGAGCCCACGAAAAAACAGATTGGAAAGGTGTCAGTAAAATATACAAAACAGGAAAATAAGACAGGTAACAAAAGTTTGAAAACTATGTGACCTGCACAGAACCACTGAACGAAATATTCTGTCTTTAGTAAAACATTACCGACATAGGAAGAAAGTGGTATAAGGAGATAAAACAATATAGCAGACGGACATGGCTGGCTAACCACAAGAATAAAAAAGGAGAAGCCAGTCACTATGTAACCCTAAAACCTCCAACCTGAAAGTGTAAGCCAGAGTCCAGACACATCACAAAACTTTAAAAGCTTAGTCACACTCATCTCATCATCAGCTAAAATAGAGGGTAGATCCCCACCAATATCTGCTTCTGCCATTGCATCACAATATAAAATGCACTCCGATAAAATATGGTGGATAGAGATGCGCATGCCACAAGCATGACAAAATGGGGGATCCTTTCCCTGTAGTACAGTGCCCAATTCTAAGACGCACGAGGGTCACCTCATCCTGCCCGAACAACTGGCAGGAGTAATGCCACGGCCAGGTTGTTGACCTCACCAATCACAGCTTATTGGCAGTCACCGCCAGCCATTCCTCATCCCAGAACTGCATGCACTTCCTGTGTAGTGCAGGCCTACAAGGGAATATGACACTGTGCCACATCATGTCTTCTGCAGACCTCCTTGGCAGCCTGATTGGCCTGTTCATTTCCCCATGTCCCTACATGACCTGGCACCCAGCAGAATGACACCAGCTTACCCTGCTGTTGGAGCATGTACAGTTGGTCATATATCAGCCGGACCAACTCCTCATTCTGTAACGACTGTAAGGCACTAAGGGAATCAGAGCACATGAGAAACCGTTTGCCCTAAATATGATGCATCTGCTCCAGTGCCTTAACATCGCATGGAGCTCCGCTGAGAAAATGGTATACTTGTCAAAAAGGCGAATCCTGTTGATAGGGTCGGGGAACATAACAGAGCAGCCAAGGGAATTCCCTTGTTTGAAGTCATCAGTGTACATTGCTGTGAAACTGCGATGCATATCTAAAATGTTAAAAAACAGAGATTGAAACGTAAAATCTGACGTACAATCTTTCTTAAAATTCATGAAGTATAAAACAAGTCTGGGCCTCTGGCGAAGCCAAGGTAGAAATCTACTCCCACCGTGATGTAAAACATGAAGACTGGCCACACCCATTTAGATGGCAGTCTCGTTCATGAATCCTATAGGGCCTTATTGCCTGTTACGAAAAAGCCATTCCAGTGGAGGCTGAGCAACGGTATGGTAGGTGGGTGTGTGTGGTGCACTGTAAGTAGCCGTCGCCTGACGTGAAGTGGCAGTTCACCAGCCTCTGTATCGAAGCTTGGTATGAGGCTTGTCTGAATGCTCCAGTGACCAACCGAATCCCTTCATGGTGCACCGTGTCTAACATCTTTAAATAAGAGGGTCTCACAGATCCATACACCACGCACCCATAATGTTGTTGCGAGACTTTAAGAGCAAAATACTGAGAAGTCGTCCACAAACAAAGAACACTGAACAGGACTTTTCACTATGGACATAATGCTATTAATAGCTATGGCAGGGACAGTCACACTTTAAATGCTACCTTGAGGGACACTGTTCTCCTCAAAGCTATCAGACAGGATGTCACTGACTTTGTACCTAAAATATTGTGGTGAGAGAAAGGACTGAATAAAAATTGGAAGACAACCACAAAAACCACATTCATGAAGCTGCTCCAGGATAAGATGTCTCCAAATAGTATCGTAGGCCTTCTCGATGTCAAAAAATATGCCTAGAAGGCAATGCTGGCATAAGAAAGCCTGATGTATAACCGTCTCCAGGAGGACAAAGTTATTGAAGGTGTAGCGATACCTCCTGAACCCACACTGAAAGCGACTAAGAAGTCCTCATGCAGCTAGTGAGGGCAAAACTATGGTAACTACTTGGGCATGTATAGTCTTTCCCAGTTTTTAAAAGAGAGAGTAAAATCGCCTCACGCCACAAGTCGGGAAAGTGATCTGATGCCCAAATGGCATCAAAAAGTGGGAGAAGGATATCTTTGTTCCGCCTTGTGAGGTGTCGCAGTATACTGTAATGGATCTTGTCATGACCAGGGAATGTGTCACGAGCCACCGACAATGCAGAATCCAGCTCCCACATGGAAAATGGGCAGTTGTAATCTTCGGAGTTGGACCGGAAGTCCAAACTACACCTCTCGACAACCACTTTATTGTGCTGGAAACCTGGATCCTGACTGGCTGTTGCAGTAACTGTGGCAAAATATGGTGCCATAGTCTGGACAATGTCACATAGATTGATTTGGAGAGTAACGTTCCCCATTACAATAGCGATCGGGCACCTGCCTCTTCTCCCAGAAATTCTCCTGATGGTCTCCCACACAACGGAACTTTTGCTGGAATGATTAATGGTGTTCAGGAACTGTTGCCATGACCTCTTCTTGCTCTCTTGAATAATTTGGTGACACTTCAAGTTTCTCTGCATTTGTACAACACTTGAACCTATGCAGAGCTGCATGCCTGATCCTGATTGCAGAGCAGCAGTTGGCACTCCACCAAGTGATGACTTGCATGGAAGTCATCACTTCCTGATCTGGAAATCACTGTGATGGATGCTTGGTAGAGCCGACTGGACACTTTATAGCCAGTTGGCCCAGTTCGAACATTGCCCTTGGACTGTGAAATGGATGCTGCAGCAGTGTGGTGGATAACTTTCGTAATATGATCCACCCATGTCTCGACATTCCCACAATGTTCGAACTGGGCCAACTGGCTATAAAGTGTTCAGTCAGCTCTACCAAGCACCCATCACGATGGTTTCCAAATCAGGAAGTGATCACTTCCATGCAAGTCATCGTCCACTTCCCACTGAGCAGTCTGTGCAAGAGCTGGAGAGCAAAGCAAGAGATCAATGGTACAGAACGACCCAGTTGCTGTGCAGATGTGAGTGCTCTGTCCCACATTTAGCAAGTATGCGCATGACGAGGCGAGAAGCGTCTCAATTGCTCTACCCCTGGGGCAGGTAGCTGCAGAGCCCCAAAGTACATTGTGTGCATTAAAACCACCACAGAGGATGAAGGGGCAGGGGAGCTGAGTAATAAGGTTAGTTAGGGCTTCTTCATCAAGTGCACTATGTGCATATTGTCAACAGACGGCACACGTGCACTGATACAGCAACTGCTTGTTAAGTCATCTTATGTGAGAGAGGCAAGGAGTGGTAATTGGTACTGATGAAAATACCTACTCTTCCTCTAGCTCTCTCTCCACTCAGGTTGTCCTTTTTGTGGACAACATAGCCTCGTAGCTCAGGGGTGTACAATTGGTGGAAATGAGTCTCTGGAGATACAGACATAGTGTTCTACCCTGAGATAAGAGACGGAGTTCCTCCACATGCATCCTCAACCCCTGCAAGTTCGACTGTAGGATGGGAGCCATTTCATCAATGTAGTTTTAATTTACCCCTATCTTTGCACTGCAGACGTGAAGCACTTTTAAGGTGAGGGGGAGTGGAGGGGTTGCCTTGATCCAAGGCACCTAACTCCATATTGTCCTCATCAGCCAGATGTGAAAGAATGACATCTGATGGCACTTGGGACAGCTTTTGACCCAAACGCCGTGAACCTTTCTTTCCCTGCACCCTGTTCTCTTCGAGGATGAGGGGGAGGGGGGTTTTGAGAGGCACTCTGGTTGTTGGTTTGTCCTTACTCATTTTGCCTTGGCATGTACACCTACAAGTACAGGTGCTGGTGGTGGATGGTTGTATACTGGACAATGTCTGCATCAAGGCATTGACCTTAGGAACAGGTTTCTGTACCATGAAAGCATAAGAATTGGTAGAGACGGGAGATTTCATCACCTTGTATTCCTTTTTGGCTTCAGCATAGGGGATCCGCTTGGTGACTTAGTTCCTGAATCTTTCATTCCTCTGCAAAAACAGGGCAGCCTTGGCTCCAGACTGGGTGGCAGTTAACACAGACTGCTAGAGACTGCCTGTCAGTCCCAGCTTCATGGGCTGCCTTTCCACATTTCCCATCGGTCACTTCACCCCCCACAACTCAGCACTGTGAGACCAAAACACTGGCATTTGTAGCACCGCATAGGGCTAGGTACATAAGGCCTAACCCTAAGTCGGAGGAAACCTGCCATGATGTGGTCAAACAATGCTGGACAATTAAAGGTCACAATGAAGGTGGTGATCTCAATTTCTCCATTATTCCTACACATCCTTTTCTCTACGTCCACTATCCCTTGTAATGCCCATTCCTGTTTAAATTTGGCTATGTCGATATCCATAATGCCATGGCACGTGACCACACCCTTGCTAGAGTTAAGGGAATCATGCAGTTCAACAGTTACATCATATTCACCCAATTTTTCAGTCTTCATAAATAGTTCCATCTGCTTTGCTCCACTAGTCTTGACCAGTAGGCAACCACTCCACAGCCGCTTAATAGACTTCAGGCTTCCAGCAAGTCCGTCCAAGTCTTTATGGATATAGAAGGGGGACACTTTTTCAAACATCCCCCCTTCCTCTTAATGAGCAAAAACACATTTTGATTTGAGTCTCCTTGAGCCCCATTACTATATAATTCAACTGAGCCCCATTACTATATAATTCAACTGATGCAGATTACCAGGAGGGCCAGCCTCCCTTCTTCATTTGGAGGATTGGGTGTGACTACTCCCAGGCATTAACACCCTTCCCACTGGGAGGAGAAGAAGATGAGTTTGAGAGTTCCATCTTGGTCCCACGAGCAGCTAAGGAAACAACGGTCCACTCGGACAGAGCCCCTCGTGCCTGAGTAAACCTTATACAAATGAGGTGCGGCAGGTTCCCCAGAGGTTGCCCGCTAACAACTGCTTCTCTCAACAGCCATGCATCTCATCAGCGTGCAGCACACATTGAGATTGAGGTTTTTTTTTGTAGAGATTTTTACCATCCTCGTGATCTGGGCGGTCCCTGCGACACACAACGTTCCACTGCTGTGCCATACAGTGGTTGTTTAAGTGTGCCCAGAGCTTACGGTATAAGGAGACCGGCAGCACTTACCAGTCCCTAACTCAAGAACTTCAGGGTCAGCAAGTCCGTACTCAGCAAATGAATGCTGAGCTCCTGAGGGCCGCTTTAATAACATTGATTTCAAAATAGTGGACCACATAAATTTATCATCAGAGCAGTGCCATTTTCTGATCTAGGTTCTCTTCGCAATACATACACAGTTTTCAAACAATTGCTAAGCTGTGCAACAAATTTTACTGCAGAAAATCTATGAAATCATTATTGGAGCCCGATTTTGTAGAGCTCACTCATTATCAGTTGTTGCTAGAAATGCTGCTTGGATCAAACTTATACAAGTTAAGGACCTAGATGTCATGTAACTGGTGTCAACCAATTAATGAACGATGCCTACAATCATCATAAAACACCTAATGGGTCTTTACGCATTTGTGGCCATTCCAAGGTAACTATCATCAGTCAGTCCAATGCTGATCTTTATCCTACGCCTCGTTCAGAGAATTTGTTAATGAAAGTAGTCCAGAGCCAATATATTTCAAAAATAAGGATGTTTATCCACAACTTCCATTGGACAGCGAATCTAAACAGTTGCTGGTCTTAAATATGCCATTCAGCTTGAAAGGTATAATTTTTTATCATTTAGAGTTGCTATTGCCCCCACCTTCTACAAAAATGCTTAGAGCAATTGATTCAGGATGATCCACAGTGCAAGGACTATTTAGATTATATCACTGTAACAGCACAGAAACATGCATATACTGCAGGAACCTGAAATCTCGTTTCAAGCAGATCTTGGTAAACAGCTTATGTTGTCAGACAAGTGTTGTGTTTTTGCCCACAGCATTAAACACTTGGGCCATATCTTCAGTAGCAAGAAGTCTCTTCTTGGTAAGATCGCTCACTATGTGAAGTTTATTTCTCAGATGCACAAAAAGGGAGTCAGATGTGTGTAGTCGGCTTTCTATTAACAGGCTTTTCAATCCCTAAAGTATTGTCTCAAAACAGCACAACACCCAATGCCTGCAGTTAATGCTCACGCCAGATATATCCTAGTACAGCATTGTGGCAGTTTGATCCCATAAACTGTTAGATGGCTTCAAAAGACCAATCACCTACATCTCCATAAAATGCACTTAAAACTGTTCCCAAGTTGAGGAGGAGGCTTTAGCAGTAGTTTTTGGTGTTAAGAAGTTTAATGCAGATTTGTTTGGCAGAAGATTCCTCCTGTTAACTGACCAAAAACCCTTCACATCAATTTTTGGGCATAGGTCGAAACTAGATGTCCTATCCCACCTTTCCATTGGCCCCGAAAGGAAGTTCGATTGCCTGCCAAGACACAGTGTTTTTCACTCGATCAGCACCTGCAACAAACCCCGGACAACTTCCCACTGACAATACAGGAGATAGCCACAGTGAATCAGTCGTGCACAAAGTTTTGTCAGTGGTGCAGTTGGGGCGACTACAGAACTTGCCAAAACAAGCAGACCCAGCTTTTTCCAACACAGCACAGGCTCAACGCTACAAAGAGTGTCTTGCTGTTGGCCACTGACAAATCTGAATGTTGAATCATAACTCAAGTCCCGCTCTGGCCACATATCTTCCAGCCTTGCATTGTGTGATGACACATCTGAAGATGTTAGCTTTGGTCTGGTGTAGAGACCCTAGAACAGCATTTCTCTCCATGGCTACCCCTAGACTACCCATGGGAATGGGTACACACTGATTTGGCCACACCATTTCATTTCAGGGAAATATGTGGCTGCTGGTGGTGGATAAGCTCACCAGCTTCCCCCCCTGTGGCTCTGATGTTGCCAATGACCAGCCATACAACCCTCCGGGCCCTCTCTACAATCTTTGCAATTGAGGTTGGTTAGTTTAATGATTAAAGGGATCAAACTATGGGCCATCAATCCCTCCTACCTGGAACAGGCAAGTCAATCCAACTACACACCAAAGAATGACCCAGTGCACGAAACCAAAGGAAAGAAAACCCCAAAGGTCTACTGAAGGTCAACAGTACCTACTACATGCAAGGAGGGGAAGAAGAGCATAAGAGCAGGTATGTAAATGGCTGTGGTGCACCACCAAGCCCAGACAACAGCTGACCATGCAGGACAGAGGTGGTAACAGAGTGTCCTGCCAACCCAAGGCTAAGACGCCCTCCCTTAGAGAGAATGGCGAAAACTCCATTCACGAATAAACCGTAAAACCAGGTCAAGTGCTAAGGTGTCATCTGCTCACACCAGGGGAAGCAAGTCCGGAGGATTAAGAGTCTGCAACAGGGTGGCTAGGCTAGGATAGGGACAGTCCAGCAAAGTGTGGACCATCACCAGACTGGCACCACAGCAACAGTGGGGTGGATTCTAGTGATGGAGGAGATGACTGAGTTAGCCACGTATGGCTGATGCAGAGCCACGAAAGGAAGATGGTGTCCTTGTGGGAGGTTGGCCTGGAGGACCTACATAAATTCGTGGTCTCCTTTATCACCAGTGTTCGGCAAAGTCAGAGTATGCCATTCCATATTCCAAATCCTTAGAACTTGAAGGTGTAATATCAATTGAAGATCCGAATCCAGAATACTGATCTCAAGCGGCACCTTGCTGTTAGAGAGTTTGACCAGCCTGTCGCAGAGTTCATTTCCTGCAATCCCGAAGAGACCGAGCACCCACATTGTTCGAGTGCAGAAAGGAAATCCTAGATAGTCCGAATCAATGGATGGCAAGGACAAGAGCCCGTAAACTGCTCAGAATCACTACAAAGGACTAACTGGTGCAGGAACGTATGCTCAAGAACACGAGAGATGGCTACCAAATCCACAGTGAAAACACTGCAGCCATCAGCTACGGAGTGGAATTCGTTACATCCCGCATTAATGTAAGCAAAGCCAGCATGACTGGCAACCATCAAGCCATCAGTGTAGACTACTTTTGAACTATGAAATGCTCCGAGAATGGTGAAGAATTTGGTGATAGAGGGCCTCAGGAGTAAACGAGTCCTCGTAATAGGTCAAGACAGAGCTGTGGATGGGGGATGCACAATGGAGGTGTACGTGAACAGGCCTGGAGAAGTGGTGGTAGTGGGAAAAACTGAGTATAGAAAGAAAGGACCAAATGCAGATCTGGATCATAACCCCAGACGTTGTACACTGTTGCAGGAGGTGGATCTCTGTGTCTGGAAAGAGGACACATTATTTCTGGTACTCCGGGAAGCACAGAATGTGTAATGCGCGAGTGATCAACTGTTGTTGGCGCAAAACCCACCGTAGTAGAACCCCTGCCTCTGCTAGGAGGCTGATTACAGGGGTAGTCCAAAAGGCAGCAGTTGCAAGTTGTGCCCAACAACATTGTATCAGGCCCAGAATCTGTAATGTTGAAGGTGATAATGAGCCATATGCGAGACTCCCATAACTAGGTGGGACTGGACCAATGTTGCATAGAGATGTATCAGAGAAGAGTGGTCTGTGCTCCGGTTGGTACTGAGGCATTGAAGAGGACTGAGCAGTGACCAACATGTCCGCTTTAGTTGAATATTGGGGGGGGGGACAACCATGTCAACTAAGCAGCAAAGGTAAGTCCCAAAACATAATGAGAGCCCGCCACATTGAGGCACTGGTCACTCAGGAACAGATATGGATGGAGATGGACTGTATAGTGAGGACAGAAATTCTCATCGCAGGTCTTGGCAGCTGAGAAATGGAAGCCATCAGTGAGAGCCCACGACTGTGCTCGGCATAGTGTTCCCAGCAGTCTGCATTCATCAATGCCCATCATGGCTGAACAAAAATAAATGTAAACATCTACAGCATGCAAACAGAGTGACACTGGAAGCCCCACAGCCACCACCAAACCACTGATAGCCCTTACAAAGTGAGGGTCCCTTAAAACAAAACCCTGCAGAACACCATTCTCCTGCAAATGGGAGGTGTCACGGAAGGCCTGCCAAGTGCAACATGAAATAAAGTTACAGATAAAAATTTGGAGTAGGCCATGGAGGCCCCACTCATGCAATGTGGCAAGGATGTGGTGGCACCACATGCTAAGCTTTATACAGATGGAAGCAGACAACAAGGTGTTGATGCCAGGCAAAAGCTGTTCCGATAGCAGGCTTCAGATGGACTGTATCACCTACAGCAAAACAGCCACAGTGTAAACCAGCTTCGTATGAAGCTAAAAGGTCCTGAGATTCAAGGATCAAATCACCATACGTTCAAGTGCCTTGCAGAGGATATTTGTTACACTCATTGGACAATAACTGTCCATATGAAGATGAACAGTTTCCTCGATTTCCAAACTGGAGTAATGAAACTTTCTCACCACTGGGAACTGAATTTCCCTCACTCAAGAGACGGTTAAGAAGAGCAAGTATATGATGCTGGCTAGCCACCAATAAGTGTTGAAGCATTTCGTTGTGCACTGGGTCTGGTCCGAAAGCTGTGCCGGGGCAGAGACAGAGGGTGCTGGTGAGTTCCCACTCACTAAATGGGGCACTGTAATGATCCACGCAGCAGGAGATGAAAGATTGTTGTTGTTGTGGTCTTCAGTCCTGAGACTGGTTTGACGCAGCTCTCCATGCTACTCTATCCTGTGCAAGCTTCTTCATCTCTCAGTACCTACTGCAACCTACATCCTTCTGAATCTGCCTAGTGTATTCATCTCTTTGTCTCCCTCAACGGTTTTTACCCTCCACGCTGCCCTCAAATACTAAATTTGTGATCCCTTGATGCCTCAACACATGTCCTACCAACCGATCCCTTCTTCTAGTCAAGTTGTGCCACAAACTTCTCTTCTCCCCAATCCTATTCAATACCTTTCTCATTAGTTATATGATCTACCCATCTAATCTTCAGCATTCTTCTGTAGCACCACATTTTGAAAGCTTCTATTCTCTTCTTGTCCAAACTATTTATCGTCCATGTTTCACTTCCATGCATGGCTACACTCCATACAAATACTTTCAGAAATGACTTCCTGACACTTAAATCTATTCTCGATGTTAACAAATTTCTCTTCTTCAGAAACACTTTCCATGCCATTGCCAGTCTACATGTGATACTCTCTCTACTTCGACCAACATCAGTTATTTTGCTCCCCAAATAGCAAAATTCCTTTACTACTTTAGGCATCTCATTTCCTAATCTAATTCCCTCAGCATCACCCGACTTAATTCGACTGCATTCCATTATCCTTGTTTTGCTTTTGTTGATGTTCATCTTATACCCTCCTTTCAAGACACTATCCATTCCATTCAACTGCTCTTCCAAGTCCTTTGCTGTCTCTGACAGAATTAAAATGTCATCGGCGAACCTCAAAGTTTTTATTTCTTCTCCGTGGATTTTAATACCTACTCCGAATTTTTCTTTTGTTTCCTTCACTGCTTGCTCAATATACAGATTGAATAACATCGGGGAGAGGCTACAACCCTGCCTCACTCCCTTCCCAACCACTGCTTCCCTTTCATGCCCCTCCACTCTTATGACTGCCGTCTGGTTTCTGTATGACTGCCGTCTGGTTTCTGTACAAATTGTAAATAGCCTTTCACTCCCTGTATTTTACCCCTGCCACCTTCAGAATTTGAAAGAGCATATTCCAGTCAACATTGTCAAAAGCTTTCTCTAAGTCTACAAATGCTAGAAACGTAGGTTTGCCTTTCCTTAATCTAGCTTCTAAGATAAGTCGTAGGGTCAGTATTGCCTCACGTGTCCCAACATTTCTACGGAATCCAAACTGATCTTCCCCGAGGTTGGCTTCTACTAATTTTTCCATTCATCTCTAAAGAATCCACGTTAGTATTTTGCAGCCGTGACTTATTAAACTGATAGTTCGTTAATTTTCACATCTGTTAACACCTGCTTTCTTTGGGATTGGAATGATTATATTCTTCTTGAAGTCTGAGGGTATTTCGCCTGTCTCATATATCTTGCTCACCAGCTGGTAGAGTTTTGCCAGGACTGGCTAGCCAAGGCCGTCAGTAGTTCTAACGAAATGTTGTCAACTCCCGGGGCCTTGTTTCGACTTAGGTCTTTCAGTGCTGTGTCAAACTCTTCACGCAGTATCATATCTCCCATTTCATCTTCATCTACATCCTCTTCCATTTCCATAATATTGTCTTCAAGTACATCGCCCTTGTATAGACTCTCTATATACTCCTTCCACCTTTCTGCTTTCCCTTCTTTGCTTAGAACTGGGTTTCCATCTGAGCTCTTGATATTTATGCAAGTGGCTCTCTTTTCTCCAAAGGTGTCTCTAATTTTCCTATACGCAGTATCTATCTTACCCCTAGTGAGATAAGCCTCTACATCCTTACATTTGTCCTCTAGCCATCCCTGCTTAGCCATTTTGCACTTCCTGTCAATCTCATTTTTGAGGCGTTTGTATTCCTTTTTGCCTGCTTCATTTACTGCATTTTTACATTTTCTCCTTTCATCAATTAAATTCAGTATTTCTTCTGTCACCCAAGGATTTCTACTAGCCCTCGTCTTTTTACCTACTTGATCCTCTGCTGCCTTCACTACTTCATCCCTCAAAGCTACCCATTCTTCTTCTACTGTATTTGTTTCCCCCATTCCTGTCAATTGTTCCCTTATGCTCTACCTGAAACTCTGTACAACCTCTGGTTTAGCCAGTTTATCCAGGTCCAATCTCCTTAAATTCCCACCTTTTTGCAGTTTCTTCAGTTTTAATCTACAGGTCATAACCAATAGATTATGGTCAGAATCCACATCAGCCCCTGGAAATGTCTTACAATTTAAAACCTGGTTCCTAAATCTCTGTCTTACCATTATATAATCTATCTTGAAACAGGTATTAGCTATGATTAAGTTGTGCTCTGTGCAAAATTCTTCAGGCGGCTTCCTCTTTCATTTCTTATCCCCAATCCATATTCACCTACTAAGTTTCCTTCTCTCCCTTTTCCTACTGCCGAATTCCAGTCACCCATGACTATTAAATTTTCGTCTCCCTACACAATCTGAATAATTTCTTTTATTTCATCATACATTTCTTCAATTTCTTCGTCATCTACAGAGCTAGTTGGCATATAAACTTGTACTACTGTAGTAGGCGTGGGCTTCGTATCTATCTTGGCCACAATAATGCGCTCACTATGCTGTTTGTAGTAGCTTACCTGCATTCTTATTTTCCTATTCATTATTAAACCTACTCCTGCATTACCCCTATTTGATTTTGTGTTTATAACCCTGTAGTCACCTGACCAGAAATCTTGTTCCTCCTTCCACCGAACTTCACTAATTCCCACTATATCTAACTTTAACCTATCCATTTCCCTTTTTAAATTTTCTAACCTACCTGCCCGATTAAGGGATCGGGCATTCCACGCTCCGATCCGTAGAATGCCAGTTTTCTTTCTCCTGATAACGACATCCTCTTGAATAGTCCCCGCCTGGAGATCCGAATGGGGGACTATTTTACCTCCGGAATATTTTACCCAAGAGGACGCCATCATCATTTAACCATACAGTAAAGCTGCATGCCCTCGGGAAAAAATTACGGCCGTAGTTTCCCCTCGCTTTCAGCCGTTCGCAGTACCAGCACAGCAAGGCCATTTTGGTTAGTGTTACAAGGCCAGATCAGTCAATCATCCAGACTGTTGCCCTTGCAACTACTGAAACAGCTGCTTACCCTCTTCAGGAACCACATGTTTGTCTGGCCTCTCAACAGATACCCGTCCGTTGTGGGACCAACGGCAAGGTCCATGGTTCATGGAGGGGGGGGGGGGGGAGATGAAAGATAAAGGGAGTAATTCCAGAGAGAGTTTTTTGATGATGGCCCATGCTGAGGCCTTGGCGAATGCAAGCAAAATGCTCAGTGAATGTGTCCGGGGTGGTGAGGATAACAACACTCAGGAAAATTCCCGGGACACCTGCAAAATATGTGCCTGATCATTGCCCATACCTGCGAGGAGGGAGTATGTGGCCCAATGGCAGCAACATGTCATTCCCAACAAATCCATTTCAGGCATTTAAGAATATAATGGGCCAGGACACGAAGCTGTTTAAAGGTGATGTGGTGGTTGAGAGATGGATGCCATTTGTAGCACAGGAGGGCACAATGGCAGTCTTTAATAGCTGCAGAAAATTTGAGGGTCTACCATGGGACATCTTCCATCATGGAAAACCTGAAGAAGGAATAGTCAACTGGCTGCCAAAAGGTTAGTGTCAGTCAAACTCTGTACGGCCTCATCAGTGCCATTGTTTGGTAGAGTAGTTGGGATGACAGCCAAGGAAAAGGCATCCCATTCCACATAAGTAAAGGCCCACCTGGGAGGGCATCCAGCCAAGTGATGCTGGAGGAAAGAGAACATTATCAAGAAATGATCGCTGTTGCACAAATCATTAACTCCCACTGAATTGAGAGGAGAAATCCAGCATTACAGATGGAAAGATAAATGGCCAGGCAAGTGCCCAGTGCCACACTAAAGTGTTGTGGCTCCCGTGTTGAGGAGGCAAAGATCTAGCTCTGCCAGCAGGTCTTCAACAACCATGTCCTGGTAATTTTTGTTGTTTTGTTTTGTTTTAGGGTGCAAACACAACTCAGGTCATATTTGCCCACATCAAAATTATAGAACATGAAAACAGAGAGGAGTTAAAAAACGACTATATGTCAATCCCAAATGACATACGAGAGGACAGCTAAAAACAGGGATCTGGAGAATGGGCTACTAAAGACATCATACAGAAATGGAGGTCCAAAACTAAAAATTAAATGGCTTTCACCATATTGCTTTGACGGATAAAAAGCAAAACGTGGTCAACAGCCCATGTGTCATTTGCTACAACGGCCGATAACTCCGACAGCAAGTCCGTGCAGTAACATAAACAGTTAAAAAATGGACATTCCAGCAGCAAGTGGCAGACAGTTAAAACTTGGGTGCAATGCTTAAAATGGCTCTAAGCACTATGGGACTTAACATCTGTGGTCGTCAATCCCCAGGCACAATGTTTACAAAGTGGTGGGGGAACGCCACTTATCAAATGACGAATTATGATGGCTAAAAAAGGCAGAGCCCAAAATGCAACCTAGTTAAAATGACCTTCTCCCGGTGGGAGGGCAGAGAGGAGGTAGTCCAGGATGGACAGTGTACAGCGCACAGACTTTGAAGGGCACTGAGAATGTCTGAGCAGAGGACACAACTGAAAAGTCTGTGTTGCCGGATGTAGCTGTGGCCTGATACAGGGCGATGAGCTTGGCTGGAAATACTGAGCAGTGTGCCAGAAGCTGATATCTAAAAATATGGGCACCAATGACGAAGGCACACCTGACACCATGGTCAGAGAGCCATCAGTGTACACAAAGGTACTTTTGCGAAATTCCACATGAAGGTTGTGAAACTGAAGGCGATACAGCGAGGCTGGAGTAGTGTCCTTAGGAAGAGAATGAAGGCCAAGGTTAACACGGGCCACTTCACGAAGCAAAGGTTGTGAATGGTTCAACACCCACCAGGAAAGTTGCTGGTAGTGTGAAGTTAAGATGCTGAAGCAAGTGCTGAAAGCTGACTCCAGGATGCAACAGGGAAGAGGGACTCACCCCATACTCGCAATCAAAGGAATCATCAAAGAAGGAGGCATAGGATGGGTAGTCACGCATGGCAGTGAGCAGGAAGTCACAGCAGTATGACAGTAGTAGTTCAGCAGCTTCGGCATACAGAATCTCAACTGGGCTAGTGTAAAAGGCACCAGTGGCCAAGCAGATGCCACAATGGTGTAGTATTGATAAAGCGTAAGCGCGACGGATGTGCAGACACATAAACAAAACATCCATAGTCTAGTTTCGAATGGACTAGAGACCAGTATAAACGGAGCAGGGTGGTTCGATCGGCACCTCAGGAAGTACCATTGAGTGCGTGTAGGACATCGAGGGACCGTGTACTGCGGGCTGCCAGGTAAGACATGGGAGGATGAAGAGAGTTTCCTGTCAAGCATGAGCCCCAGGAATTTTGCTGATTCAGCGAATGGAAGGGCAATAGGCCCAAGATGTAAAGGTGGTGGGAGAAACCATTTGCATCACCAGAAATTCATACAGGCAGTTTCGTCAGTGGAAAAACAAAAGCCATTGTCAATGCTCCAGGAGTAAGGATGATCAAGACACCGCTTAGTTAAATAGGTCCATGGAGAACTGCAATAGATGGCAAAATCATCAACAAAAAGGGAGCCGGGGATGCCTGGCAGGAGACAGGCCATTATAGTGTTAATGGCGATAGCAAAGAGGACGACACTCAGGACGTAACCCTGAGGCACTCTGTTTTCCTGGATAAAGGTGTCCAACAAGGCAGAACCCACACGCACCTTGAAAACTCAGTCTTTTAAAAATTCCTGAAGGGAACAGGGCAGGTGGCCACGGAAGCCACACGAGTAAAGAGTATGGAGGATACCAGTTCTCCAGCATGTGTTGTAGGCCTTCTCCAAATCGAAAAATGTGGCCAGTCTGGGATTTCTGCAGAAAACCCTTATGATACAGGTAGACAAAGTAACGAGGCGGTCAACTGCACAACACCGCACCCAAAATCAACACTGTGCAGTCATTAGTAAATTGTGAGACTTGAGCCACTATACCAACCGTGCATGAATCATACATTCCGTCACCTTGCAAGCGCAGCTGGTGAGAGAGATGGGGTGGTAGCTAGAAGAAAGGTTTACGTCCTTACCGGGCTTAGGTATGGGTATGACTCACTCTATTGTCTGGGAAATGTGCCCTCTGCCCAGATGCGGGTGTATGTATTAAGCAGAAAGTGCTTGCCCGCAAGAAAAAAGTGCTGCTGCAGCATCTGAATGTGGATAGCGTCTGGCCCTGGGGCAGAGGATCGAGATGAACTGAGAGCATAAGCTAGCTCCCTCATAGTAATTACAGCATTGTAGCACTCATAATTCTGAGAAGAGAAGGGTATCGCCCGAGCCGCCTCTGCTCATTTTCGATGGAGGGAGGTAGGGCGACAGTAGCAAGAGCTCAAAATTTCCACAAAATGGAGGCCCAAGGTGTTGGAGATAGCAATAGGGTTCACAATAACATCGTCTGCTACTTTAAGGCCAAAAATTGGCGAATGGATCTCCATCCCAGAGAGCCGTCGGAAGTTGGTCCACACAACAGAGGAAAGGGTGGAAATGCTGAAAGAACTAGTGAATGAAATCCAGCTAGCTTTTTTGCTATCCCGACGACACTTTGCATGCCTCTGTTTATAAGGAATGCAGTCTGCCATCATAAGATGATAGTTAAAAACGCGGAGAGCACATCTCAGTGCATGATTTGCATCGTGGCATGCCTCACTCCAACAAAGGACTGAGACGCGGTGTGGTACAGAGGAAGTGAGAGGAATGGAACATTCTGCAGCAGGAAGGATAACATTTTTGAGATATTCCACCTGGTCATCACAACAGGGGAAATCTTGTTCTTCGGAGGTCATCAGGGAGGAGAAAAGCTGCCAGTCAGCTTTAATAAGCTGCCATTTGGGTGTGCACGCAGGTGGGGTAGGAGTCAGCAATCAGATAGCACATGGGAAATGGTCGCTCGAATAGGTGTCAGAAAGAATGAACCACTCATGATGATGAGCAAGCTGGGCAATGCAGAAAGATATGTCCAAATGAGAATAGGTGTGTGCGGAGTCGGAAAGGAATGTGGGTGGGTGCTTCAGTGTTAAGGCAGAAGAGGTAGAGTTGATTAAGATGATCAGCCAAGAGGGCACACCTCAGACAGATTCTGGGGGAACATGAAAGGGGATGATGCAGATTAAAGTCACCAAGTAGTAGAAATGGGGAACTTAGCTGCCCAATAAGCTGAAGGATGTCTGCCCTGGTGACATCGAATAATGGAGGGACATAAATGGTACAGAGGGACAAAGTCAGGTGATGAAGAAAAGGCGAACCGCAACAACTTCAAGAAGGGTAGTCAGGGAGATGGGTTGACTATGAACATCAGCCCATATGAGCAGCATGACACCCCCATGAGATGGGATGCCAACCTCAGGGCGAAAGGGTGTCACCTCAGTGGCTGCCGAGTGACAGCCTGCAATAAGTCACTGCTACAGGCAACAGAAGCAGGAGGATCCTGCTGGTCTGTCGAGTTCAATGCAGAAAAACAGTCAGTGGTGCACACTGGCGATACGGAGGCCGGCCAGGCTAAGGTATCACATGGCAACACCGTCGAAGAGGATCTTTGAGTTGGCAAAGGAGAAGAACATTTGCCTTTGGATGACTTCTTTGAGCCTTTCCGATTAGCAGAGGAAGACTCGGGTGCTGTTTGGCTGGAGGGACATAAGAAGTCTTCACGGGAGTGCTCCTTCTGTACTTTCCGGCCTACTGGTTGTGTGGCTCCGCCCCTTGAGGTGAGAGTTTGTCGTCTTGTTGCACAGCTGGACGGGGGAATGCCAAGGCTACCTTGACACTGGGTGATTTCACAACCTCAGAGCTGAATTTGAGTTCGCATGTCTGCGTGGCCATGTTCTTCATGGAGCGAGTGGTAACAAAAACAGAATTATAGGCGCCAGACGGGAGAAAGCAGGGTTTGCGCCTAACCAATAACTTGCGAGTGACTGGGTAAGGCACTTTTTCCTTTACCTGCATCTCTTAGACAGCCCACTCATCAAAATATCAGGTACAATCCTAAAACGAGGTGGCATGGCTGCCATTGCAGTTGATACGGCGGCAAGGAGGCGGATGACAATCGCCCTCATGTGCATCGTTACCACAGGTTACACATTTAGCTGGGTGTCGACAACACATGCTAGTGTGGTTGAAATGATGACACTGGTAACAGCACATCGGGTTCGCAATGTGTGGTCGGACTGTGATAATTTCATAGCCTGCTTCAGTCTGGACGGAAGCACCACTATATCAATGCTGAGAAAAAGAGCGTGGATGGGCACTAAGGAGGAATCTACCTTTTTCATCACCCAATGGATGGAAGTGACACCCTGATCAGAGAGGCAAGACTGCATTTCGATCTTGGTCAGACCATCGAGCAGCTTAGTGTAACACCACAGGAAGAATTCAGAGTTCTATGGGCCTAGACACGGACAGGGTAAGAGTGAAGTGAAGCGGCAGGCAGTTGAGCTTGAGAATTAGACGTAGTCTCCAAAAGGAAAGTGCCATTCTGTAAATGAGAGCAGGGTTTCACAGGGCCGGCAATGGTACCAACACCTTTCTGAATAATGAATGGATTTACCGTGGCGAAGGACTGGCCGTCTTCAGTATGTGAGACCACAAGCAACCATGGTGCAGCTGGAGTGGTCTTTGAGTAGTTAGCCTCATTCTATTTACATTTTGTAGACCTTGATTGTGAACATTGGCTCATTGCAAGAAAATCCCCCACGATTGCCACCATCTCCGATGGCGCACTCCTTCCAACTGGGAGTTTCCTTCACAAGCGGGCACACCCGCCCTAGGTGATTGTTCACATCTCAGGTCACACCTCCTGAACACCTGATGGAGGGACTAATTGGCAATTTGGGAAGGTTGCAGCTCAGGCAATCACCCCTCCCTGGGTTTGGGCTGTCCCAGTGGGTAAATGCAAACCCTGCCTGTCGACCTGGGGCTGGGAATTGTGCGTTACCCAGTCACCTATTATGCATCAGGCACGTTGACCGGCCTTCAGGAGTGCACAGGGAGGAAGAAGAAAAAGAGGAATCTCAAACGCCGAAGCAGAGAAGGGAAAAAGAGAAAGGAAAAGGGAATGAAAAAGAGTGGTGACTGTTCTTATGTCAGTGACAGACAATGCGGAACATTCCCAATAACACCCCATGTGTTCCCAAAGGGAGGGGAAAAAGAATAGCAAGCGGATAGACATGCAGCACGGAAGGGAAGAGATGCTGCGAAAGCTGGGGCCCCATGGTAGCCAAACACGAACCCGCCAAAGAGTGGCGAGCCTCCTGGTGGAGTCCTGGTAAGTGGTTGCAGTACCACTCCATAGAGGGTTATGGGCATTAAAATTCACTAGAAGAAAGGAGGGGACTGAGCTGTCTAAAGAGGGCAAGAATAGCAAGAACCATAGGAGGCTGGTCCAGGGGGGGGGGGGGGGGGGGGGGGGGAGTAAATATTGCATATCGTTACCACAGTCTAAATGGAACTGAACGGACATCGCTTCCAGCACACTATGAAGAAGAATGCAGAAACTAACCATTTTCGTGTGGACCAATGTACAGACACCACCGGAGGGACGCAAAGGGCCAACTCAGTTCTGGCAGAAGGCTTGGAAACCACGAAGAGTCAGCAAATGAGTATCCACAAAATGATATTCATGCAGTACAACACACGCTACAGAGTAAGGAGGAAGAAGAGATTCCAATTCCTGAAGGTGATAATAATAAGTATTACTGTTCCATTGTAGGAGAGTAGTAAAAGAGGCAGGATGGCTGTTGAATGGGCCAGAATTAGTCATTGTTCCCATTCAGTGTCCATCTCTGGTAAGGACAGAGTGCAGAGTGATATCCTTGAATGTAAGATTAGATCCTGATTGAGAGGGAGGAGGCGACACTCCATGGGGTATTGAGGGCAGGCGTGTGGGGGCAGGGAGTCATGCCCCTACACTTACACTCCTGCTCCTCCTCCTCCTCCTCCTCCTCCAGGGCAAGAGAAGTTGATAAGTTGCAGCGATATCACGATCTGAAAGAGGATGAGTGGTCTTGAGACCCACAGTGCATGGGTCCTGTGTCTGAACTTACAGATTTCTTGCACTGGAGGCACTGGGGAGGGCGGTTCCTAGAGGCAGCCCCATCCCTGGCTAGTGCCAGAGGAGACGATTGCTTCTCTAACCACGGAGAAGGAATGGTTCCATGAGGGAAGGGAATGGGAACTGCCAGGAAGGAGGAATGCGAAGGAGGGTAGGACAGAAAAAAAGGAGGGAGGAGGAGAAGAAGAAGAAGAAAAAAAGGACTGACGAGAAGCAAAGATAGACATTAAAAATAAAGATGGTCACATTTCTGTTGGGCCTCAGAGTAGGATAGACTGTCAAAGAGTTTTGAACTTCTTAATCTTCCATTTCTTTTTCTATATTGGGCAATCTGGTGAGCGAGGAGAATGTGGGCAGGAACAGTTCATGCACTTTGGCAGTGGGGTGCAAGAACTCCCCATACAGAGATGGTGGCCCCCATTGCCGTAAATAAGATTCGCCTCACATCGTTAAGACATGAGATCAAAATGGAGACACCATGAACAGCACATGGTAGATGGCATATAAGGCTTCATGTCACAGCAGTAAACCATAATTGACTTTTTCTGGAATGGTATCACTCTAAAAGCCAGGATGAAAGTGCTGATTATCAACAGAATTGCCCTTAGGACCTATTTGGACTCGCTGATGAAATGAATGCTATGCCATGCCATGTCAGGTTAGTCCTCTAAGTTCCTTGTCAGATTGAGGGAGGAGGTCCCTGTGGATGGTAATGCCCTAGGTCATGTGTAAGGACTATTGAGGAGTGATTCTCACCAGGATTTCTCCTAACCGCTCACAGGCACAAAGGAAATCTGACTGACTGGCAGAATTCATTTTATTCAGTAGGAAACCAAACTGCATCTTACCGTTTGAGTGAACTTCACCATATTATCTGTGATATGTTCTCCAAATAACAGCAGCTTGGTAGTGGTGAAAGTCTTCCTGTCAGTCCTGGAACAAACCAAGTGAAGGTAAAAGGGTTTTGCCTAAAGCCGGCAGGCCTGGCCCTCCTCCCCAGACCTAGGAAGCAAAATCAGGAACAGAGAGAGAACCGTTCCTGTACGAAGAGATGGCCTTGTATGAGCAGCCAGAAGCAGAGCATCTGCTTTGGTACCACCCACTTCAATCAGGGGCTGACCCTAAGGGCACCACCCAGCTGCAACAAGGGTCGTTGCTGTGAGAGTTCTGATGCCCCAAAAAGACAAGCAAACCATTCCTAGGCATACACGAGGCAGTGACAGCTCAAGTATCAGAAGTGCGATCCCTGTGTTGTCATGGGGCTCTGCCAAATGAGTCCATAACAACAACACCATACAGACTGGTTACACGTGCTGGTGACCTGCTGAAGAGAAGTGGGGAGGAGGGGGGGGGGCAGCTACAGCGGGGAAGGAAGGGGGAAGGACTGGGGGAGAGGAATCCACACTGGAGGTGTTAGGGAGGAAATTCGTTCCCAGATGGCACACTACAGAAACAATTTCGGAAAGGAGGTCAAATCCCAAGGGGAACCAGAAAGAAACACAAGACAAGAGCAAAAAGAAATAGTGGAACCAAGGGAATAACTGGGTCATCATCATGAAGGGAAAGAGACTGAGATGGGGGAGGGGGGGGGGGGAGGAGCTAGGGTGGGAAGGAGTGGATATGGGGAAGAGAAATCAGCCTGGGAGAGAAGAAAGGCTGCAATGGCTTGGGGCTCCATGCGTGCCATACTTATTACCCACGAAAGATCTGCGAGTCCCCTGGGGTAGGGGTCATCGTAGACCACAGAGCATGTCAGCTGTTCGACATCATATCCTGTCATGTGTTCCTAACCCACCACCGAAACCAGCTCCAGCAATGACTGTACTCTTAGTCAGTACTCCTGCCCCCATTGCCACCTCTGATCCAGGGACCTAGCACCCTAGTAACAACCTACCATGCCACTAGCCATAACCCTGTGCTGCCATTTCACTGGTACAACCTGCAACCCCACTACCCCGATCGTAGGTGAGCAACTCAGTAGGCCAGTGTGTGACAGTTCATGAATGCTAAGCCACTCCAACTGCCCAAGCCTCTTCTAGTCCAGCTGCATCAGAGCAGCACTGCCTCTGATGTGCTGCCAACTCCAACATCCCCTAAGTGCTCAGTTAGACCATTTGAGTTGGCCAGTCCAGATGAGATCGGGCCACTATCACTTGGTGGGGATCTCAGACACACCTTCCACTCTTCCATGCCTGCAATGGCAAAACCTGGCCATTGCCGGCTCCATTTGGCAATTTCAGAGAGAAGGGATTTAGTATCACTACCTAAAGTGGGTTTCGATAACAATTCATAGGCGCTACACGTCCCTACAACTGCTTCTGCTGTTGGCTACAAGGGGCTGAAATAATGAGTCACGTGGGCTGCATCTCTTGCACAAAGCTAGGGCAGCTAGCGGCCAGTATTCTATTGTGCTGTGTTGTATGAGGTACTCCGTCTTAGTGTACTGAAGCAACAACAACCACCCTGCTCAGTTTATGAAATGTCTTGGTTTCACTATTGGTATACATTCAGTGTGCAGCTTACAAAAATTATTACTTTGCATACAGTTTACACTTTCACATCAGACAGGAATAGAACAGTGGCCCTCGTCATGACCTTAGAAAAACAGAATACAAGCAGTTACAAGGGCAACTAGATTTGACAAATGATAATTTAAAAGCATTTTCTCCATCCATTCCTCCACCTGTCTGCCTCTGTAGCTGAGTGGTCAGTGTAGATGCCTGCAATGTGGTGACCCAGGTTCGAGTTCCAAAGCTACCAAGGGTGCAATCAGCCTCCAACTCAGGAGCTACTCAACAGAGGTAGCGGCTCTCAGGTGTAAACGTCAACAGCAGGTTGGAGAGTGGTGTGCTGAAACTGTGCCCCCTCCGTACTCCATCTACGTGACGCCACATTGCAGATGATTACAAGGCAGGTGGTCAACATCAAATTGTCTTCAGGGCCTGATTGCAGAGTTTCTTTTCCATTTTTCATTAGTTCACTCACTTGTCAGTTGCAGCTATCAGATTTTTTTTTTGTGACAAGGCTGGACGAGCATTAAAACTGGTGGACTTGTCAACAACAAAGACTGAACTACTTCTTCTTCTTCTTCTCCTCCTCTTCCTTAGCATTTGTCCCGCATGCTTGCAGGGTCCCATTTTGGTTGGCTGTTACAGTTTTATGTGATCATGTGCCTGATCAGGGTGTAGGCATGAGGTCTTCATGCAGGGTGTCAAGCCTTCGCTGTCACTGTCATCCTACTGCCATTTATCATTTACTTTCAAATTAAAACTCACCTTTGCCATTCCTGTTGTGTCCGTTCTAAGAACATGCCCATACCATTGTTGATGGCTTTCCCCTCATCTTGTCTACTATTGATGGTACTCCGTATAGCTTATGACTGTCATCATTTGTGACACAATCGTGCAGTGTTAATACAGATGTCCACCTGAGCATCTTCATTTCCATGACAGCAAGTCGTCCTTCCACTTCTTTTTTTTAAAGGCCAGCATTCAGTAGCATAAAGTGCAACTGAATGGATTACAAATCAGTATACTTTTGACTTGAGGCAGTTTGGAATCTTCCGGTCACAAAGTACACCAGTCACAGAATGCTATTTGAGCCATGTGCTACTTAGGCAGTTAGAACAGCACCTCCTCAGTATTTAAAATGGAAGGAGCAACACGGATGGCAACAGGGTGAGGGGGCAGGGGCGGGAGAAATACCTTATGGAGATGTGCAGATGTCTTTGGAAACTGCATTTCTAGAGCTTTCTGAGGATGTTTTTTTTTTTTCTTTTAATTCAAAGAAAGTACTTACTAAGTGACATTTGCAAAGGTCTGTTGTACTGCCAGCTCCTGCAGGGTCAGGTTGTACATGGTAGTGTGTTATTTCCTGATCCCCCGCTGAAAGTGACATAGGTGTTGTCTGAATTCTAAATTCCAAACAAAGTGGTAGTTGACTGTTCCCTTCAATATCTTACCTACATATCTGGTGAAGGCAACACTGAGTTAAGTGCTCTGGCATGCAGTCCTCTTTGGGTTTCAGCAGACATTGCATTAGCATATCTGAATGCATCAGGAAACTGTCCTGTTATCCAGATGATGATGATGATGATGATGATCTGAGTAGCTTGTTTTCAGAGGTTTCTCTGCATCACAAGGGAATCAAGATTGTGAAGTTAATGACATGCAAGCTGTCTTCCACACCCACTAAGCTTTAAGTACAAGGGCTTTAGAGCCTATTCGGGGCAGCAAGAAAACTTAGTATTGTTATTTCCACAAGACTGTTCATTTCTCCATAAAAATTGATTCTCATAAAATGAAATTAATGATATCTGAGCAATTTGTTGGACCTTCTGTAAACTTACTCTCATCATCAGTCCACACATGCTGAAGATCATTCCCAGTATATTCATATAATCAGGGGTCAGGTCTTCCCCCTGGCCATTTTGAGAGTTCTGTACTGGAGGTTTGTACCTGTAAACAGAAAAATATTTGATACAGTATCTATTGAAATTATGAATTAAAATTATTGCCAACTGATAACTCCTGTTACTGTAACTGACTCATTCATTCAATTAGATGGGGTAGAAAAATGTGTGTGGTTCTCAAGCAAAGAAAGTTACATTATTTGTACTAAATCTCATCATATCATTAGGTCTATAAAAATATTGAGCACCATAATTTTAAAGAGGCACTTCAACCACAAATGTCACTGAACATAAATTATTTTTAAAACTCACACATGCAATACACACAACTCAAAGTAACACACACAAGTGCAAATGATTTCTCAAACCACATGACATAACATTATAGTACACTTGGTGTTAAGTGTACTCTGCAATCATGAGGTTCAGTGTGACGTGTGATTTTGCAAATGCAGACAATGAAAACTAGACACACAGCAGTTTTTCTGCAACCCATTTTACATGCTGCTGTAAGAACTTCTGAGTGCTTTCCACCAAGAACAGATGGACAAAAGGAGGCCTTCCAAACTAGAGTATGATAATGCTGATGCTGTCTTTCATAGTAAATAAGTCATTGAAATCCAGGAGTATGTACACAAGAAATCTAGTGGAATTAAAATATTTCTAACAGTAAGACATCCTGGCTAGTATTAGTTGTTTATGGATGACTGAATGTTGCAATATTTTTGTCAATCCCAAGTTTTTTTCCTAAGTTTATCCATTGTGTCTTGACAGTGGTAACAAATCACTGTGTGGTATCAGAAAGCTAGATCCAGACTGGTAGTGGAAGTAACTCCAGCAAAAGCTTCCACCGTTGTCTGGGTTATGTCTGTGCATTGCTCTATCAACTCCAGTTTCACATTACAGCTGCAACTTGACATATCCCATCTCTTCAAGAAATCCTCCTAATAGTCTTCCATACAATCATACTTTTAGTGGGTCAATTTATGACGTTCAGGAAAAGCTGGCATAGTCTACTTGCTCTCCCTAACAATTCAGTGACGTTTCACCCTTATCACTCCAAGACTTTTAGGTTATCTGCAGCTGACTGACCTTCTCACAATGTCTAATGACTACTGAGGTCACTGATAAGGAGTACCTGGCAGTAGGTGGCAGCACATTGCACCTAATTTGAAAACATGTATTTTTGGGGGTGTCCAGATACTTTTGATCACAGTGTACTTATTACTGAAATTAGGCTTTCAATGGGGGGCAAAGAGACAGAGACCGACAGGAGGAGACCGGGGGGCGGGAGGAGAGTCTCTTTGTCTACAATTTCATTTGGGGGCAGGTGGAGGAAATATAATGTTAATCCAAGATGCACATGCACTTTTACAGTGACCGCTTGTAAGCTAGTACTAAAGGGGATAAATGAGAAGGACTATGTATTGCTTACAGTAACTGCCACTCCCCCTTTACCATTCTCCCAAATAATTTTGTCCTTTTCATGACTGCTATAACCATGTAGCACAGAGGAGTCAAAGTTTAAAGTGTGGCTTATTGTAGACTTTTTTGCTGTACCTTTTCACTCGTTGCTCTTGGTCCCTACCTTCGATTTTAAGCACACAAGTAACTTTGTTATACCAGAACCATTCATTTCCTTATTGTCTTCTGACTACCATGAGGGTTCATTATCCTGAACGAAATATTCTGCTGCCACTGCTGTCTCTTCTGCATGTGCTTGCTGACTCTAGCACAGGTTTGTAGCTACATTTTCAAGTTATTGTGCTTTCATCAGCTATATTTTCTGGGTGCCAACACTAGTCTTCCATACAGGTTGCTTCACTGCCGAGATGAATGGCTTCATGAATGTAGGCAGCTGGCTGGACCTAAATGTCTTGTTTGCCACAGAATATGAAATACATTGGGTAACCTTGGGTTCCTGTAATTTCTTCTCCTCTATAGATAACCAACATTCTCTGCTCCATACTTCTTTTTGGAAGCAATTCAGACATGTGGATTGAGCCATACATGGAATATTTCTATCATTTACAGCAAAAACACACCTGCTGCACAATGTCTTCCCTTGTATTGCATGGTGATGTTCCCAAAATTTTGGCATTTAAATTACCACATTGGCTTAGACATATGAGGTGTGATAAAAAAAGTAATGGGAATTTAATTTTGCAGCCTTTACACATCAAATTTTCAAAACTTCTCATCTTGTTGGTATACATGTTCCTGATGTATGTATGCATTTTCAGCTGTTTTGAATATTTAATTAATTGTTGACAGTTGGAACAGTTACACGAGTTTTTGAGAGCTTGGTGAATTTTCAGATCTACTTTAGGAAAAGATGGATCAAAAAGCAACTTGGATTCTGCAAACAGAGATGCTGTGAAACTCAGCTCGCTCTGTTCCTTCACGAGATTCACAGCTCAGCGGAAAACAGTGCTCAGGTTGATCCTGTGTTCCTTGCCATCACAGCAAGGCATTGCCGTCTAATGGAGATACGAGCTTACGGAGTATCAGAGCAGACTTGCAGATAGAACTCAACACGCCACTCACAACTGAACTAAATTGAGAGATGTAAAGGTAATATTCGGAGTACCACAGGGAAGTGTGATAGGACCGTTGCTGTCGACAATATACATAAATGATCTAGTAGAGAATGTTTGATGCTCTTTAAGGCTATTCACAGATGAATTTTTTTTAGGGGGCAAAACTGCTATGTTCATAAGCGTCCATTCTGTGGCTCCAGTGAAGGGTAAAAAACTGAAATTTAAATCAGCAGCAATGGGAGCAAAACTAAAGGAGGTGGGAAACTACAAATGGAAGGAAATCTTAGGAAACACTCTTATTAAGGGGGGGGGGGGGGGGGTTGTTTTGCCTGAGAAGAGCTTCAAATGACCAATGTCGTCTCACTGACACAAACTCATGGACGTGACTGGCTGAGCGCGTGTCATCTACTAAAAGGGAGAATATGTCAGGTGACAGCTGTAAATGGGCACGTAACGGATTAAAATAGGGGCACTGAAGCAAAAGGTGTCTTACCATCCATGGTTGAGAGCAGAGGGGACAAAGCGGGGGAGGATCACCACTTGAAAGATTTTGATGGCTAAAAAGACAGTGGCCCTATCCAGAATCTAGTTAAAATTACCTCTTCCCAACGACAAAATCGGGAGAAAGAGGTCCCAGCACAGGAAAGAGGTTTCACATCCAGCAATTTATTATTGGGAAGTGTAGACCAATGTGTGTGCCATAAAAGAGCAACACAACGACACAAAACACCCTGTAGATCGGCAAAGGGAACCATGCAAACAGCGGGCCAAGGAAGAAAGACTGCAGCTGTGGTCGCTATATTGGCTGCCTCATTTCCACACATACCAATGCACCCTAGGATCCAGAGGAATGACACAGAGATGCCCCCCAACTGGAGCAAGTGGAGGCAGTCCTGAATCTGGTGGACCAGAGTGTGGGCAGGATAAAGAGCTTGGAGACTGAGAAAATCCGAGCATATAACATGCTGGATCCGCTTATGGCTACGGATGTATTGGACAGCCTGCAGAACAGCGTAAAGCTCCGTAGTAAAAACCGAATACTGGTCGGGAAGCTGAAATCTATTAGGGGTGTCGCCAACAATACAGGCACTCCCAACACCATATGTTGTGTTTCAGCCGTCAGTGTAAATAAATGTGGCATCCTCCATTTGTGTGCATAGAGCAGCAAATGCTCGATGATAAACGAGATGAGGGGTACCATCCTTGGGAAGATGACAAAGGTCATGGAGCAGGCAGGTCCAGGGGTGAAGCCAAGGTGGTGCCGTACCCCCAATTGTCAAGAAAGTTTTATGATAGCCAAAGGAAAGAGAACATAGCAGTTGACAGAAGCAGACTCCCAGTGGTAGCAGAGAGGAAAAGCGCCCCACATACCATACATCTGAGAAGGCGTCGAAAAAAAGGGCATGGGCCAGATGAGCAGGCATGGAAGACAGATGACTAGCCTAATGACTCAGAATGACAGCTCGCCGATTGGACAGCGGAGGTTCAGCAGTCTCAGCATAAAGGCTTTCCACGGGGCTGGTGTAGAAAGCTCCAGACGCTAAACGCAATCCACGGTGGACAGCCATGCAGAGGAGTAAACTATGCTATTATAGTCCAATTTTGAGCGGACTAAGGCACAAAATAGGTGGAGAAGGACCATTCTGTCTGCTCACCAGCAGGTACCATTCAGAACACGGAGGGTGTTAGCAGATCGCAGACAGTGAGCCGAAAGATATGAAACATGGGAGGGCCAGCACAGTTTTCTGTCAAACTTAAGTCCCAAGAATTTAGCAATGTCCGCAAACAGAAGGTCAACAGCGCCTAGATGTAGGGAAGGTGGAGGAAACTCCGTAGCAAAAAATTTACACAGACGGTCTTTCTGGGAGAAAAGCGGAAGCTGGTTTCTATGCTCCAAGAGTGGAGGTGATCGAGACATCCTTGAAGATGTCGTTCAAGAAGGCTGGTCTGTTGAGAGCTGTAGACGATTGCAAAATCGCCGACAAAGAGGGAGCCTGAGACATCGGGAAGGAGACAATCCATAATTGGATTTATGGCAATGGCAAACAGTACAACACTTAGCATCGAGGAGATGTTTGCCCTTTCCAGATTTCGGAACAGGAACAACGATAGCTTCCCGCCATCTTCTGGGAAAGGTAGTGTTGGTCCAAATCAGATTATAAAAGCAAAGGAGGTAACACAGACTATGGTATGATAAATGCAGCAACATTTGGACATGAACGCCATCTGGTCCTGGGGCGGAAGAGCGAGAAGAAGAGAGTGCGTGTTGGTGTTCCCACATAAAGAAAACAGTATTATAGCTTTCGCTCTTTTGAGAGGAGAAAGCAAGAGGTCAGACTTCCACTGCACATTTCTTCAGGAAAAAGGCTGGCAGGTACTTTGAAGAGCTCGAAATCCCAGCAAAGTGTTGACCCAATGAGAGATAAATTGTGACTGGGTCCACTAAGGTATCATGCACGACAGTGAGCCCAGAGATCGGGGAGAAACTAGATGTGCCACATAAATGTTTAATTCAACTCCAAACTATTAAAGTAAGTAGTGAAGGTGTTAAAGGAGCTAGTAAAGAAGTCCCAGCTTGCCTTCTTGCTATCGCGGATGACGCAATGGCATTGCACACACAACTGCTTATAGCGGATACAGTTGGCCAAAGTAGGATGGTGGCGGAAAACGCGAAGAGCACATCTCCGCTCGCATATTGTGTCACGGCACACCTCGTTCCACCAAGGAACTGGGGGGTGCCGGGGCAAATCAGAGGTGTGAGGTATTGAACATTCCGCTGCTGTAAGAATAACTTCTGTAGCATGAGTGACCTGATCGTCGATGCTAGGAAAGTGATAGTCATCAAATGTCACTAGAGAGGAGACAAGTGTCCAATCAGCTTGGGCAAACTTCCAGTGTCTCGAGCGCATAGGTGGCAATTGCTGTAATCGCAGGAGACACGGAAAATGGTCACTCTAGAGTGTATCAGAAAGAGCGAACCACTCAAAGCGCCACGCTAGCTAACAGTACCGACTGAAAGGTCCAAATGAGAGAAATTTGTCTTGGAGGCAGACAAAAATGTAGGTTCCCTGGTGTTGAGGCAAACAAGATCCACTTAGTGGAAGAAGTCAATCAATAGAGAGCCTTGCGGACAAGGATGCGGAGATCCCCAAAGCAGGTGGTGGGCATTGAAGTCCCCAACCAGCAAATAGGGGGGCAGGAGCTGACCAAGGAGATAAAGGAGATCAGCTCTTGCCATCGGCGTGGACGATGGAATGTATACGGTACAAAGAGAGGTGTATCCAGAAAGGGAAAGACTGACAGTGACATCTTGGAAGGAACTGTTTAAGGGTACTGGGTAATAATGGACAGTATCATTGAGAAGAATCATAAGTTCCCCGTGTGTCAGAGTGCCATCAACAGAGGGGAGATCAAACCGGACTGACTGGAAATGAGGGAAAACAAAGCGATCGTGGGGACGCAGCTTTGTTTCCTGAAGACAGAAGATGACCGGGGAGTAGGATTGTAAGAGGATCAACAATTCATTCCGATTGGCTCGAATGCCGCGGATATTCCAATGGATAATTGGCATAGGGTGGACAGAAAAAGGAAGAATTTTACCACGGTTGCTGTCAACTCAACGACTGCTGAGAGGCAATGGCCGACAGCATGGAACAGCATTCAGCCAAAGGCAGAAGATCCTGATCCATAGGTTGTTCGGGGGCAGCTCCTGCCACCAGCGACCGGCCAGTTGATCGGCCGCCAACGGTGTGCCTTGGCGACATGGAAGACAGCCGCATCTGTAGATGAGACACTCCAAGGCAGAGGAGAGGAACTTTGTTTCTTATGAGCCTTCTTGGAAACAGGACATTGAGATGAGGGAGGAATCAAGGGTTGTGAAGTTGGGGTATGTAAAAAATCTTTGTGAGCAGGCTCTTTTTTTGGAAGTCTGGGCATCCAATTTTGGGGCTCGTGATTTAACAGCAGCTGATGAAGG
Source organism: Schistocerca cancellata (assembly GCF_023864275.1). Classification (NCBI taxonomy): domain Eukaryota; kingdom Metazoa; phylum Arthropoda; class Insecta; order Orthoptera; family Acrididae; genus Schistocerca; species Schistocerca cancellata. Next base: position 692,052,138 of record NC_064629.1, read on the forward strand.
GTGAGCTGTAGAGTGAGCAGGTGTAAGTGGGGAGGTTGAATGGGCGATAGTTGTGCTGACCAAGCTAACAACCGTGGCACTAAAGGCGAGATTGCAAGTCTGCATCGCTGCCTACTTGGTAGGCCAAGGAGATGTAACAACAGTGCTTTATTTACCTGCTGGGGGCACAGTGGGCTTTCAACTTGTGCACAACTTATGAGCAGCAAATGTAGACACCTTTTCCATCTTTGAAAATGGGGCAATCTCTAGAGGATGCAGCATGGTCGCCCATACAATTGGTGCACTGAGGGGGTGGAGGTGGACAAGCACCCTCGTGGACATCCCTGCCACATGTAACACACTTGGCTGAATTAGAACACGACTGGCTGGTATGATTAAACTGCTGACACCGATAGTAATGCTTAGGGTTGGGGATGTAAGGGCGAACTGAAATTATCTCATAGCCCGCTTTAATGTTTGATAGAAGTTTAACTCTGTCAAATGTCAAGAAGAGCGTACGGTTTGGTACCAAGTCCTTGTCAACCCTTTTCATGACTATGTACAGCCATTACGCCCTGGTCAGAGAGGAAGTTTTGAATTTCCTCATTGGACAATCTGTCGAGCGAGCATGTATAAACCACCCTGCATGATGATGGGAAAAGAGCAAGTCACAGAAATGTCAGGATGAAAGAGAACAAGTTGCCTTGAGGCCCACAGACCACTGTTGCCTCATCGAGCTCTACATAACAGGTTACTTGTCCTGGAGATGGTGGGTGCCAGGGAAGATACTCTCATCTCTGGAACTGCCAGGAAGGAGGAACGTGAAGTGGGACAGGGTGGAGGTCAGGAGGAGGGAGGAGGAAAGGACGCAACACAAGCAGCGGCATATGTTAGAGATACTGGGTGGAGATGGTTAAATTTCTGTCGAGCCTCAGAGTAGGATGGTGTTGAGAGATTTGAATTCCTGAATCTTCCTTTCCTTTCTTTTTATAGATTGGGCAGTCCAGTGAGTGAGGAGAATTTGGGCCATAACAGTTGGTGCATTTTGACTCTCCACATAGAGAGGGTGGGTGCAGTTTTCACAATTAAGATTTTTTTCACATCATGAAGATATGTGACCAAAACAGAGACACAAGGAACAGAACACGGAATATGGGATATAGGGTGCACGTCACAATCGTAAACCGTAACTCAAGACCTTTTTCCTGGTGAGTATTCCCCTCAAAGGCCAGGACGAAAGTGCCAGTATCAATTCAGTAGTCCGTATGAGCTATCTGGACTCATCGGACAAAATGAATGCTGCACCATGCCAGATTAGTCCTGATTTCCTGTAAGACTAAAAGAAGGGGTACCTGGGGAAGATAATGCCATGGATCATATTTGAGGACTAGTGAAGAGTGATACTCATCTGGATGCCTCCCAAGTGCTTACAATCACAAAGGGAAGCCGACTGACTGGCAGCAGAGGTTTCAATCAGTAGGGAACCAGATCGCACCTTACTGAGTCAACTTCACCAAACTTCAATATGATCTACGTAAAGAGCAGTTTGGTAGCAGCAGAAGTCTCCCCGCCTGTCCTGGAACAAACCAAGTAATGGGGAAAGGATTTCGCCCCAAGCCAGTGGCCCTGGCCCTCACATGGAGTGGCGTGGGAGGGGAAGGCTGACGAATCAAAGATAGGAGCAGAGAAGAGCTCTTCCTGTCCGAAGAGAAAGATGGCTGTTGATGAGCAGCGAGAAGCACGGAGCTTAGAATGCTTCATGTGCAGAACATCCACCCTGGCACCACACACTCTGATCAGGGACTCTCCTCATGGGCACCACCTGCATCCAGCCACAGCAAGTGCCATCTGGCCCACTGGTTGTTGCCGGGAGTTCCAATTCCCCAAAAAGTGAGCAATCACTACTAGGCTTACATGAGATGGTGACAGCTAAAGTACCAGACTTGTGATCCCTGTCTTGCCAGGGGCTCAGCCAGATGGGTACATAACAGCGAAACCACACAGACTGGCTACATGTGCTGGTGACCTGGGGAGGGGGGGGGGGGACGGTGAGGAGCTAAAGTGGGGAAGGAAGCGGGGAAGAGGAGGATTATTGGATTGTGGGACGTTCAACTTCGTGGTTATCAGTGCCTGTACAAATTCCCAACCTTTTCTCAGTCCAATCTTTCACTTGCATAAATGATGAGGACAACACAAACACCCAGTCATCTTGAGGCAGGTGAAAATCCCTGACCCCGCCGGGAATTGAAACTGGGATCCCGTGCTCGGGAAGTGAGAACGCGACTGCGAGACCATGAGCTGTGGACGGAAGGAGAGGAATCCACATTGGAGATGCTAAGGAGGAAGTTCTTTACCACATGGTTCACACTATGGAAACAATTTAGAATGGGAGGTCAAATTACAAGTGGCACCAGAAAAAGCCAGAGGGAAAAAAAGGAGAGTGGAAACATGAGACACAAGACCAAAAGGGAATAGATGAACTTAGGGAATGGCCGGGTCATCAAAGGGAAACACTGAGGGTGAAAGAAGGGGATCAGGTCAGGAGGAGGAGGAGGAGGAGGAGGAGGAGGAGGAGGAGGAGGAGGAGCTAGGATGGGGAGTAGTGGATATGGGGAACAGAATGCAGCCTGAGAGAGAAGGGGCTGCAATAGCTTGGGGCACCACCAAGAAATGAACTACTATCTGCAAGGCTCCACAACCACAATGCGGGGATAGATCGTTACACAAAAGCGAACTGTTGGTTAACCTGGTATGACCAATGTGGAGACAACGTAGGACTGGATTTCTTCTGGGAGAAGCAAAGTAAAGAGTGCCATGCTGCAGTAGTCTCCTCGGTTGTGAGGAGTTTATTACATGGGACAGTAGCCCACCAGATGTAGTTCCATTTATGAGTGAACGGGTATCTCATTTGCACCCACAAATCTGCACCTGGGGTCGACAAAATGAACTGGGAGTGAGTAAGTTCTCCAAGCCAAATGGTCAGCCAGTTCATTCCCAGGGATACCCATATGACTTGAGACCCAGAGAAAGACAACTGAGCAGGCCACGTGACTAAAGTCAGCAAGGTCACAAATTAGAGAGACCAAAGTGTGGCAAGAATAGCACTGGCCAATAGCCTGGAGACTGCTCATTGGGTTAGTACATATTAAAACATGGTCAAAGGAGGTCCATTTAATAAATTGGAGGGCTCTGCTAACACCTACCAGCTCTGCCATAAACACACTACACGTTCCTGATAGCAAATGGTGTTCCCTACCAGCACAAGATGTGAAAGTATATCTCCTGTGTTCCTTAGCTTTAGAGCATAAAGGTCTTAGGGGCAACAGACTTTAGGACCTGGGATAAGACTGGTCCAAGGGGGAGGGCATGAGAAAACATGGGGAGCACTCAAGGGAGGGGGGCGGGAGGGGGTGTGTGGGCTGGAGATCTTGGAAGAGGGAAACAAGGCACCATCCAAGTGGTAGTCTCACCCAAAGGTAAGTATCAGGATGACAACACCACTCGGATGTAAAGAGAATGGAATACATAGGATGATCGATGATGATGATGATGGTTTGTGGGGCACTCAACATCGAGGTCATCAGCACCCGTACAAGTTCCCAATCTTTCCAGTTCCAAGTCACCACTTCCCAAATGATGATGAGATTTTGAGGACAACACAAACACCGAGTCCCCGGGCAGAGAAAATCCCCGACCCAGCCAGGAATCGAACCCAGGACCCCCTGATCCAGAGGTAGCAACATTAGCCACTATACCACAAGCTGTGGATGGATGAGCAATGAACTGTCAAATGGCAACTGCATACGAGACCAAGAGCTGGTACTGTCTAATCTGAAGGGGAAGATTCCTGCTCCGGCAAGGAGTATGTCTACGGGACTACTCCAAATGAAACCAGTGGCCAGATGCATACCACAATGGGGGGACTGTGTCTAATAGTTTTAAAGCTGAAGGAGTCTAAAACTCACCAACTTGGCAACAGTAAATCATTTGGGATATACAGATAAGAATAGCATGATCCACACACCAAGATGAGGGTGTTGAGCTTCTGCAAATAGCTAGACTCCAGGTGACAAATATGGGGCAGCTTCTTATAAGAAAAGAGCTTGAAGAAACAGGATTGTGCTACAACAGCCAGGTGCTGGGTAAGTAAGTAGAATTCCGTGTCAGTATGTTTCAGTGGTGCAAAGAAAATATTCCGCCATGTGTCTTTGACTATACATCAGTTTTCCATCATGATTAAGACATTGCCAAGCTGAGCCAACATTTCAAGAATACAAGTTAAGTTACAGGTGCCCGTAAGCCACATGGTGTAATATGCATTAGGAAATGTATAGTAAAAACAAGTACATGTTCTGCTTCTTTTGTGAGCAGAGGAGAGTCAGTGATCACTATGGTGAATGGATTGCTGTTAAGAGATATACATGGATTTGTTGCCTGTATTGTGACAGTCATTGGTGGATTGCATATGTCTTAGAAACTCATAAAGAAATAGAGAACTACAGGCCAACTACTTGCATCCACATGGACCATATCCATCATTTATGTTTCCTGCCAAACCAGACTTTCTTGTCATCAGAAAATGTGACATTCTCACAAGACTGGATCCAGTGACACCAAGTGGAAGGATGTCACTGCATCAGATCTGGTGAACATTAACAATTTAATTGGAGACTTATGAAATGAGATGTAACCACTTTCTATTGCCTTTTCATTGAAGCTACACTTTAAATCATTCATTGTACCACTGCAACAATATAAACCATATTTTTATACAACATTACTCATGAATTGTATTTTTTTAATAATTTGTGTTTCATATTCATGTGTTATCTTCTGCATTTAAATACTGTACTGACAATGACAAAAATTTTGGAGCATGATTCCTTTGGTATATCATCTTGATATTTACCATCTTTACTGTAGCGTGCTGAAGCAATACAATATTTAATTTAAAAAGAATTGTAGGTGGGGCATTTTGAGATATTCAAGGTCAAAGGTAAAGGTCAATGACCTTTATAGTGAAAATTCTTTGAATCCCACCGTGCTGCATATCGATGTAAAGCTCTACTCATTAGTTTTGTAATGATACAAGTTTCATTGCTGTATCTGGATGAGAACCAAAATTATTGTCATTTAAGTTGAGACAGACACATGTAAATTTAACACAATTTCCAAACTTTGCAGACCTGTGACTATCTTCACAACTGTCATACCTCTGCAAATTGGTAGTTTCTCAGCTCTTATCTGGATCACTGGATGTGACAAGTTTGGAAGAAATGAGCTGGTCGGATTGAAAATGCTACTTTTATATGCTGAACTGACATGATGATTTTTGGTTTGTGGGGCACTCAACTGCGCAGTCATCAGCGCCTGTACAAAGTCCCAGTTTTTACACAATCCAATCTAGCCACTGTCATGAATGATGATGATGGTGGTGCTAACAATGATGGTGCTGATAATGATGGTGGTGACAAGCACCCAGTCCCCATGCATAAAAAAATCCCCTACCCAGAACTGACATGAAATTACCCTAATGCAAAAATCGTTGACATGCAAAGCAGGGTGACCAGTGGCCCAACAGAGATGGTGATTTAGTTGAGGTGGCACTCGACATCATGGTGGTCAGCGCCCTGACAAAGTCAGTCTCATAGATGGGGATGAAGTCTGTCCCCACATGTGGAGCAGTTTATAATGTACTAAAATCTTCCACCCTTCCCTATCAGTTTAGGGATGAGGCCTGACAGTCCACAAAATTTCACCACTCTTAACACTGGTATCTGTATCTGTGAGGATGGTGGAAAGATCTCCAGCGAGACTAAGGGCTGCCCTAATATCAGTATACAGGACACATGTAGCCACAATATGCTGAGCTGAAAGTGACACGCCACAAACTTCACAGAATGGTGGATCCTAACGCCGGAGGAGGAAGCCCAATGCGCAGACTGGTAAGCAAAACCTCCTTCCAGCAGCGAGGCTGACACGAAGTCCGCCAAGCCTTTGTGGTCGATTTGAGTGACCGCAGTTCGTTGTCTGACACCTGCAACCATTCAGTCTCCCACTGACGCATGATGCATCTGTCAGAAAATGAGATAATGGTGTGCATTGATGGACAGCACCATCCCAACATGCTTCCTTGGCAGCTTTGTCAGTCACGTTGTTACCCTGTGTCCCAACATGGCCAGGTACCCAGCAAAAGATCACCTCCTTGCCACAGCGTTGGAGCTGCTGTAAGGAGTCATGGATGAGCTGAATCAGCGGGTCTACCGGATACATTTGGTGGAGTGCTTGCAGTGCACTAAGAGAGTTGGAACAGACAAGGAAACTGGTACGGTGATGTCTGTGAACCCTCTCCAGTGCCACCAGAATGCCACATAACTCCACATCATAATTTGTACATTGTTCTGGAAGATGCATTTTAAAACCCGTATCAGGGAAAACCACAGAACAACCGAGAACATTCCCCTGCTGGGTTCCATCTGTATAAATAACGATAAAACTATGGTACATACTTAAAATAGACGAAAACAAAGTTGTAAAACCACATCTGGAGTACAAATTTTCGTGTACTGTGTCAAGCTTAAAATCACTTTGGGCCTCTGAAGACACCAAGGCGGCAGTGCATTCCCTCCCTGGGTGTGTATTTTCATGCCTGAGAGATCCAGATCCTTGAGACAGTCCGCAGCAGTATACCAAATGGCTGGGTCGTTTGGGGCTGGTTACTGAACAGTCGTTTGAAGGTGGATTGGATCACTGAACTAAATGCCAATGACTGAGGTGAGGCCAAGGTTTTCAGCACCTGTCAAGCCAAAAGGATACGTCGCCGAATCCAGAGGGGTGGTTCACCAGTCTCTGCACATAGACTCTGAACTGGGCTGGTCCGAAAGGCTGCAGTCGATATCCGAATGCCCTCATGGTGGACAGCATCTAACATCCGGAAGTAGGAAGAACAGGCCAATCCGCAAACCACACTGCCATAGTCTAAGCGTGATCGAACAAATGCCCTATAAAACTGCAGGAGCCGGGACCTGTCAGTTCCCCATGTTTTTCCGCCAAAGCATTTCAAAATGTTCAACAACCGGAAGCCCTTTGTTCGTAGGTCTTTCAGGTGTGGGAGCCATGTTAATTTCTAGTCAAATAATAAACCCAAAAAGTGCACAGTGTCTTGAAAACTTAAAATATGGTTCTCCATTGTAAGCTCTGGTTGGTTAAAACTCCAACAAGCACAATTAAAATTGACACACAGTCTTCTCAGGTGAGAACCTAAAACCAGTTGTCTGGGCCCTGGTTTCCAGCCTCCTAATGGTCAGCTGTAGCTGACTCATCGTCTTCGTAAGATCAGAGGAAGAGTAGAACATAGCAAAGTCACACACAAACAAAGAGCATTTGACAGGGCTCCTGACTGAGGAGGAAATGCCATTGATAGCGATGGCAAACAATGTGACACTGCCCTGGGGCGCACCATTCTCCTGAACAAAGCAATCAGACATGGCATTGCCAATGTGGTAACTAAAACTCTGGTCCTTGAGAAAGGATTGGATCAGAAGCGGCAGGCGTCCACGTAGTTGCCATTCATGAAGCTGGCGAAGGATGTTGTACCTCAAAGTAGTGTGATATGCTTTTTTGAGGTCAAAAACACAAAAACTAAATGGTTTCAGCGTAAGGAGGACTCCTGTATCACCGCCTCCAGTAGAATTAAGTTTTCAAGAGTGGAACGGTAGCACATGAAACCACACTGGGAGTGGCTCAGGTGACCTCTGAACTCTAGCAGCCAGGCAAGGCGGTGGTTGACCAGGCATTCAAGAGTCTTACCCATACAACTAGTAAGGGCGACAATCCGATAACTGTTAGTGGCGTTACGGTCCTTGCCTGGTTTCCAGAATGGAATTAATATTGGCTCCTTCCAAGTCATGGGGTGCTCTCCATCAAACCAGATCTGATTGAAACAAGAGAGGAGCTGACCTTTTGCTTCAGGGCACAGATGACTAAGCATGGCATAATGGATCTCATCAGGTCCTGGAAAAGTGTATCTGGCTGCAGATAAAGCAGATTCCAGTTCCCACATGGAGAATGGAAGGTTGTAGACTTCCTCATTACGCGAGAAGAAATTGAGCTTCCTCATCTCTGCAGTCTGACGGAATACATGAACAGCAGGAGCTTGTCTGGATGACTTAATAGTAAAGAAGTGTTCAGCTGAAACGTGAGCCATGTCTTCTGGCGTGTCCAAGACCCCATCATTTGACAAGGCCATAAGGGGATGTCGACTACCCTTGCCTGAAATCCATCTTATTGATTTCCAAACATGTGCAGCGGAAGTGGACCGATTATTGGAAGTCATGAATTCCCTTCTGTAGCTGTGGAAAAGTGAGTCATCTGACCCCCATTCAGGAGGCAGATATTCTCACAACAGACGAGGGACGAGTTGCTCGATCATCCAACCCCTGGAGCAAGTAGTAGCCGAGCTCCACAGCACATTGTGGGCATTGAAGTCCCCCACCAGAAGGAATGGGCGTGGGAGTGCCAGGAAGAGGTCTGCCAGTGCGTCCGCATACAAAGTTTCATGGGGGGGCAGGTACAAAGAACACACTGTGATAGTAAAGGGTGAGAGAGCTTTCACAGCAACTGCTTGCATAGTCATGGTAAGAGGGACAGGAGAGGATTGGATCTGTCATCAAGAAAAATAGCCACTCCACCTTTAGCCCTGTCTCCAGTAGTATCGTCCTTCCTGTATATGTGGTAGATCCATAGCGCAGGTGTGTGTGTGTTTTTTTTTTTTTTTTTTTTTATATATATATAAGCTGTGTCTCTTGTAAGCACATGCAGATAGGTTTATCCTGGACCAGCAGCTGGAATTCTTCCAAATGTGAGCGATATCCATTCAAATTCCACTTTAACACAGAAGTCCCTATGGAAGACAACATTGGTTAGCGCTGGTGTCTCTTTTCTATCTCCCTCAGAGGCGGTGATTTACCCGGGAGGTCAGGGGGAACGTTAGCCCGTTCCGTGCTCTCTGGTTCCTCCAATTGGAAGTCCATATCCTCAAGAGCATAGTCATGAGGAAGTAAGAGAGCTTGTCAATCCAAAGGTTTACCTACCGCTTTCTTGGGCTTAGAACTACTATCCGAAGGACATTTTTCTTTACTGACAGGAGGCGGTTTTTTTTTTTTTTTTTTTTTTTTTTTGTTTGTGGTTTTAGGGCGCAAAACTTCTATGGTCATTAGCACCCAGTCCGAGACTTAAGACAGTAAAAAACCGAAATTGAAAACCAGCAGCAATGGGAACAAAGTCATAAAATTGGAGAAACTAAAAGTAGAAGGAATGCTTAAAAATCCACTACAGAAAGGGGGTGGTTGTCCCCAAAAAAAGCTTCAAATAACTGACGTAATTTCACTGTCACTAATAAACTGGAGAACGCGGTCGGCTGAGCGCGTGTCATCTGCTAAAATCGACGATAGATCAGGCGATAACTGTAGACGGGAGCGTAACGGATTAAAATAGGGGCATTCAATTAAAAGGTGTCTTACTGTCCACAGCTGAGAGCAGTGGGGACAGAGTGGGGGAGGATCACCGCTTAAAAGATGTCGATGGCTAAAAAGACAGTACCCTATCCGGAGTCTAGCTAAAATTACCTCCTCCCGACGACGCGTTCGGGAGGAAGAGGTCCAAGCGCAAGGAAGGGCTTTCACTTCCCGCAATTTATTACGGGGAAGTGTTGACCAATGCGCATGCCATAAATGAGCAACTTTGCGACATAAACCGCTCCGTAGATCGGTGAAGGGAAGCGACTGAATAGCTGGCCGAGGAAGAGAGACTGCAGCCTTGGCCGCTATATCGGCCGCCTCATTCCCACAGATACCAGCGTGTCCCGGGAGCCAGAGGAACGCCACCGAGACGCCCCCCAGGTGGAGCAAGCGCAGACAGTCCTGAATCCGGTGGACCAGAGGGTGCACAGGGTAAGGAGCTTGGAGACTGAGGAGAGAGCTGAGAGAATCTGAGCAGATAATGTACTGTATCCGCTGATGGCGGCGGATGTAGTGAACAGCCTGGAGAACAGCGTAAAGCTCCGCAGTATAAACCGAACACTGGTCGGGAAGGCGAAAGCGATTTGGAGTGTCGTCAACAATATAGGCACTCCCTACACCTAACGATGTTTTTGAGCCGTCGGTGTAAATAAATGTGGCGTCCGTCATTTGTGCACATAGAGCAGCAAATGCCCGACGATAAACAAGTGTAGGGGTACCATCCTTGGGAAACTGACAAAGGTCACGGAGCAGGCAGATCCGGGGACGGAGCCAAGGCAGTGCTGTACCCCAAGTTGTCAAGAAGGTTTTAGGAAAGCGGAAGGAAAGAGAATGGAGCAGTTGACGGAAGCGGACTCCCGGGGGTAGTAGGGAGGAGGAGCAGCCTGCATACCCTACATCAAAGGAGGCGTCGAAAAAAAGGTCATGGGCTGGATTAGCAGGCATGGAAGACAGATGGCTAGCATAACGACTCAGCAGGACTGCTCGCCGATTGGACAGCGGAGGTTCAGCAGTCTCAGCATAAAGGCTTTCCACAGGGCTAGTGTAAAAACACGGTGGTGGATAGAGTCGAGACGCCGAAGAATAGACGGCCGAGCAGAGGAGTAGACTATGCTTCCATAATCCAATTTCGAGCGCACTAAGGCGCGATAGAGGCGGAGAAGGACCACTCGATCTGCTCCCCAGGAGGTACCATTTAGGACACGGAGGGTGTTAAGCGATCGCAGACAGCGAGCCGAAAGATAGGAAACGTGGGAGGACCAGCACAGTTTTCTGTCAAACATAAGACCCAAGAATTTAGCGACGTCTGAAAACGGAAGGTTGACAGGACCTAGATGTAAGGAGGGCGGAAGAAACTCCTTACGTCGCCAAAAATTGACACAAACGGTCTTACTGGGTGAGAAACTGAAGCCGGTTTCGATGCTCCACGAGTGGAGGCGATCGAGACATCCTTGAAGACGTCGTTCAAGAAGGCTGGTCCGTTGAGAGCTGTAGTAGATCGCAAAATCGTCCACAAAGAGGGAGCCCGAGACATCAGGAAGGAGACAATCCATAATTGGATTTATGGTGATGGCAAACAGTACAACACTCAGCACAGATCCCTGGGGTACCCCGTTTTCTTGGGAGAAAGTACTGGAGAGAGTAGTGTTCAACCGCACCCTAAAAGTGCGCTCTGCCATAAATTTGCGAAGAAACAGGGGCAGCCGACCTCGAAAGCCCCAAGAGAACAGTGTGCGCAGGATGCCTGTCCTCCAACAGGTATCGTATGCTCTCTCCAGATCGAAAAATATTGCTACTGTTTGGCGTTTCCAGAGAAAATTGTTCATGATATAAGTGGAGAGAGCAACAAGATGGTCAACTGCAGAACGATGCTTCCGAAATCCGCATTGGGCTGGTGTTAAAAGACTGCGGGATTCCAGCCACCAAGCTAAACGGTAATTCACCATACGCTCCAAAACCTTACACACACTACTCGTGAGAGAAATGGGGCGATAGCTAGAGGGGAGATGTTTGTCCTTTCCAGGTTTCGGAACGGGAACGACAACAGCTTCCCGCCACCGTCTGGGAAAGGTACTGTCGGTCCAAATTCGATTATAAAGGCGAAGGAGGTAATGCAGACTATGGGTTGATAAATGCAGCAACATTTGGATATGGATACCATCCGGTCCTGGGGCGGAGGAGCGAGAAGAAGAGAGAGCATGTTGGAGCTCCCGCATGGAGGAAACAGTATTATAGCTTTCGCTCTTTTGAGAGGAGAAAGCTAGAGGTCGCACTTCCGCTGCACGTTTCTTCGGGAGAAACGCTGGCGGGTAATTTGAAGAGCTCGAAATCTCAGCAAAGTGCTGACCCAACGAGTTAGAAATTGCGACGGGGTCCACTAAGGTATCATGCGCGACAGTGAGCCCAGAGACCGGGGAGAAACTAGGCGCGCCTGAGAAAAGTCGAAGCCGACTCCAAACTTCCGAGGAGGGAGTGAAGGTGTTAAATGAGCTAATAAAGAATTTCCAGCTTGCCTTCTTGCTATCGCGGATGACGCGACGGCATCTCGCACGGAGCTGCTTATAGCGGATACAGTTGGCCAAAGTAGGATGGTGACGGAAAATGCGAAGAGCATGTCGCCGCTCACGTATTGCGTCATGGCATGCCTCGTTCCACCAAGGAACTGGGGGGCGCCGGGGCAATTCGGAGGTGCGTGGTATTGAACGTTCCGCAGCTGTAAGAATAACGTCAGTAATATGTGTGACCTCATCGTCGATGCTGGGAAAGCGACGGTCATCGAATGTCGCTAGAGACGAGAAAAGTGTCCAATCGGCTTGGACAAATTTCCAGCGTCGCGAGCGCATATATGGCAGTGGAGGCTGCAGTCTAAGGACACATGGAAAGTGGTCACTCGAGTGTGTATCATCAAGGGCGAACCATTCGAAGCGCCGAGCTAGCGGAACAGTACCGACCGCAAGGTCCAAATGAGATAAATTTGTCGTGGAGGCAGACAAAAATGTGGGGACCCCAGTGTTGAGGCAAACTAGATCCGCTTGGTGGAAGACGTCTAGCAAGAGAGAGCCACGTGGACAAGGATGTGGAGATCCCCAAAGCTGGTGGTGGGCATTGAAGTCCCCAACCAGCAAATAGGGGGGTGGAAGCTGACCAAGAAGATGAAGGAGATCAGCTCGTGCCATTGGTGTGGACGATGGAATGTATACAGTACAAAGAGAGAACGTGTATCCAGAAAGGGAAAGACGGACGGCGACAGCTTGGAAGGAACTGTTTAAGGGGATTGGGTGATAATGGAGAGTATCATGGAGAAGAATCATGAGTCCTCCATGGGCTGTAGTGCCTTCAACAGAGGGGAGGTCATATTGGATGGACTGAAAATGAGGGAGAACAAAGCGGTCATGGGGACGCAGCTTTGTTTCCTGAAGACAGCAGATGACCGGCGAGTAGGATCGTAAGAGGACCGACAATTCATCCCGATTGGCTCGAATGCCGTGGATATTCCAGTGGATAATGGACATAGGGTGAACAGCAAATGGAGGAATGTGACCAAGGGTGGTGTCAACTCAACAACTGCTCAGAGCTTGTGACCGACAGCATGGAATGGCATTCAGCCGAAGGCAGAAGATCCTGATCCATAGGTTGGTCAGGAGCAGCCCCTGCCACCAGCGATCGACCGGTTGACCCGCCACCAGCAGTGCGCCTTGGCGACACAGAAGACGGCCGAGGGCGATTTCCGCCAGGTGGTGCTGTAGATGGGACACGCCTTGGCGGAGAAGGAGAGGAACTGGGTTTCTTTGTAGCCTTCTTGGAAGTATGATGTTTAGCTGAAGGAGGAACCGATGGTTGTGAAGTTGCGGTACGTAAAAACTCTTCACGAGTATGCTCTTTTTTCGAAGACTTGGCGTCTGACTTTTGGGCTCGAGATTTAGCAGAACCCGACGAAGGGTGAGCCATAGAGTGGGCAGGCAAAAGTGGTGAGGTTGAACGGGCGATCTTTGCGCTGGCCGATCTGACGACCGTGGTACTAAAGGTGAGGTCGCAAGTCTGCGTGGCCGCCTCCTTTGTTGGCCAAGGAGAAGCAAGGACAGTGCTGTATTTTCCTGTCTGGGGCACAGTGGGCTGTCGACTGGCGAATAATTTTCGAGCAGCAAAGGTCAACACCTTTTCCTTCACTCTTATTTCCTGGATGAGCTTTTCGTCCTTAAAAACGGGGCAATCTCGAGAGGAAGCGGGGTGGTCACCCATACAGTTGATGCAGCGAGGGGATGGAGGTGGACAAGCCCCCTCATGGGCATCCTTGTCACACGTAACACATTTGGCCGGATTGGAACAGGACTGGCTGGTGTGATTGAACCGCTGACATTGATAGCAACGCGTAGGGTTTGGGACGTAAGGGCGAACGGAAATTATCTCATAGCCTGCTTTGATTTTCGATGGGAGTTGAACTTTGTCAAATGTCAAGAAGACAGTGCGGGTTGGAATGATGTTCGTGTCAACCCGTTTCATAACTCTATGAACAGCCGTTACGCCCTGGTCAGACAGGTAGTGCTCAATTTCTTCATCAGACAATCATCGAGGGAGTGTGTATAAACGACTCCACGCGAGGAATTTAAGGTACGGTGCGGTTCCACACGGACAGGGAAGGTGTGGAGCAGAGAAGTACGCAGCAATTTTTGTGCCTGGAGGGCACTGTGTGTTTCTAACAACAGGGTGCCATTCCGTAATCTGGAACAAGACTTTACAGGACCTGCAATTGCGTTGACACCTTTCTGAATAATGAAAGGGTTGACCGTGGAGAAGTCGTGACCTTCATCAGACCGAGAAACAACAAGGAACTGTGGCAATGATGGAAGAATCGTCTGTGGCTGAGACTCAGTATACTTACGTTTGTGAGCAGACATAGTGGAAGGTGAGGAAACCATTGTGGAAGAATCCCCCATGATTACAGGCGTCTCCGATTGCGCGCTCCTCCCTTGTGGGGGCCCTCTCTGAGGGCACTCCCGCCTTAGGTGATTGTTCACACCTCAGGTCACACCTCCCGACAAACGGACGGAGGGACCAATCGCCACTTTCGGAAGGTATCAGCTTGGGTAATCACCCCTCCCTGGGCCTGGCCGTTACCAGGGGGTACGTACGTGTCCTACCTGTCTACCCGGGGCGGGGAATTACGCGTTACCCCGTCACCGGCTACGCACAAAAGGCATGGGTCGGCCTTCAGACACGCACAGGGAGGAAGAAAGAGAAAGGGAAAGGAAAGAAGAGAGGTCTCAAACGCCGCAGCGGAGAAAGGGGAAAGAGAAGAGGTAAGGAAAAGAGAAGGACAAAGGAAGGAAGAAGACATAAAAGCAGGGAAGGCGAAGAATGCAGTACATTTACGAGCGTCCGTCTCCGGACGTAGGCACAAACCATACTCCCAGATGGGGAGAAAGGGAAGGAAAGAGCCAGAGGTGAGGGGAGGAGGGGGCGAAGATAGGGATGGGGAAGGATGCGGAAAGGGAAGGTATGCAGCCCAGAAAGGAAGGAAGGCCACATTAGCTCGGGGTCCCGTGCTCGCTACGCACGTATCCACAAAAGAGTTGTGGACCCCCTGGGGGGGACAGGAGGCGGTGTCTGCCTGGGTTGTGGGATGGCTTAGTTGGCTTCTAAAGTTGGGCAGTGGTATGTGGCTTAGGTGGTAGCCTACTGCTGAGGGCTTCCGAACAACATCGGTTGCAAGTGGAGCATTTCCCCCACAGGTACATCGACAAATGCAAGTGCTCGTACTGGAATCTGTGGTCTGAGTTTGTGTGGACGCATCACACTTAGCTATTGGTGTCTTAACGGTTGATGCAAAAGAAGTAGCAAAAACTGGTTGTCATCTTTTTAGCTTCACCATAGGGTAAGCGTCTCTTTACTTTCAACTCTTGAGTTTTCTTTTCCTCATTGTAAACCCCACACTGGGTGATCCCCAGAGCAGTTAAAACATTTCGGAAGAAGTGTATAAGAAGTCCCTGACTCTTGAGCAGAGCCTCCACAATTGCCAGACGTAGTTTTCCCGTTACATCCCATAGTGGTATGGCCCAATCTTTGACGGGGTTAGGAACAAACAGGCAAACCTTAAGACGGATATAGCCTGCTAGGACATCTTCTGGTAATTAAGGAATACTAAATGTTAGAATAAATGTTGCAGATTTTTCCAATTTGCCATTGACTCTCCTCATATAATTCTGCACCTCTGTGATGCCCACATTCTTCCACCCTTCACATAACTCCGCGGGGTTCACTTTCATTATATCGGAGCAGGTAACCATGCCCTTACTATAGTTAAGAGTGTTATGCAATTCAGCCTCGACTGGGCCTTACATTCCAGAAGCTTAGATATTTGGTTGGAATTAGCAGTTTCAACTAAAAGCGTTCCATTACAAAGTCATTTGACACTTTTCAGAGACCCAGCAATACCTTCCAATGCCTTGTGAATATAGAAAGGGGATATCTTCTCAAAGTTGTCCCCATTTCACTTGATTACAATGAAAGTGTTGACATACTAATGCCCTGTTACTATTACTCTGAGGCTTCTTTTCAGGACTACTGACCAACCAAGCTCTCTTTGAGGAATGGGTGTAGGTGCTGCCTGACGGTACACCTGTCCCATCAGGAGTAGTAGTTTCATGAGACAGTTCCCGACCCACACAGAGCCCTTCACGCCTGAGCAAGCCTGATACAACTGGGGGTGGGGGGGTGGGTGGGGGGGAGACAGGTGCCCCAGAGGTTGCCCACTAAAGACTGTTTTACTGTTTTACATCAACAGCCAGTCAACTCCTCAGCACGTAGCACACCTTGAGGGTTTTTTTGTAGAGGTGTGTACCATCCTCGTGGTCCAGGCGGTGAAGCCAAGACCCCCATTCTCCGAAACACACAACATTCCACCGCTGCGCCACATGGTGGTCGTTGAAGTATGACCAGAGCTTACGGTGACAGAACACTGGTGGCACTTACCAGTTCCCAGCTCAGGAACCAAAGGGTCATCAAGCCTGCCGTACCCATCAAATGAATGCTGAGCCCCTGAGGGGTGACCCAACAGAGGTCACCACAAACTCATTAATGGCAATGAGGGGGAGGAAAAAAAAAAGACAGGGTGTTGGAGTTTACAAAAAGTCCATGGGATTACTGTTTCCAACCTAAGCAGATGGTCGATTGTGGATTGTCCTTCCCAGAAACAACACTGATACAGAGACAAAAAGCCCCGAGATTTGAGAACCTGCAGGCAACCATTCTTTCAAGCAACTTGTGAAGTACATTTGTGTGGCTAATGAGCAGATAACTATTGAGAGACACTAGCCTGTTGCCTGGCTTAAGTGTTGGCACAACTATACTAAATTCATCATGGGGGGGGGGGGGGGGGGGAGAAGGCACCTGGGAGCCAAAGACGGTTGAAGACTGTGTTGGCTTTGGGGAACATTCAGGTGTTGGATCATCTGATTGCGAACTGAAGCAGGGCCTGGGGCTGTGTCATGGGCTGTGGCACATTTGTTGCCTTTGACATCTCAGAGCCAAACATATCTTCCAAGCTAAGCTACATTTGGGCTACACTACAGATCAGGTGCATCAAACTGAGATTCTGTATTCATTAACGATTATTTCAACATTAGAAGTAAAAAAGTCATCTATATGGGACATGACTTGTTCTAAATGTCTTGTTCAAAAATTACATTGAGAAATTATAGAATCGCCCGATGAAGCAGGACAGACCTGAGCTTTTCAATTCAATTAACATGCAGAAGTGAATTGGTGGCCATGGGGTTGTCATAGCTCCATTAAAACAAACATTAAGAAAACTAGGAACAAATTTCAGCTTCGCAAATGTGCAGGAAACAGATTGCAGACTACCTGCACAATCAAAATCTAATATTCACCTCTGGAGCTGAACAAAGGAGTATAAATGGTTTTTTTAAAAAAAAGCAAGGCCTATTGTACAATATACTTCAGAGATTTGAAAGCAATATTCTTTTGACCAATCTAATGAAAAATTCTTAAACATTTTGATTTTACTGAAAATCCAGAAACAGGTAAAAGCCATATGCCCATACTAGCACTGAAATGGTGAATGGCAGAAGACCAAAATACTGCAATCCATCTTCCACACTTGTCTCATTTGGGAAGATTGTACTGTGGTTCATCACACACAAGTCCTAATGATTGGTACTGAAATAAGTTTCCAAAAAGGCAAGCTTACAGTTGGTCACTGAAGAATCCTTGTCTCCTAAACTGGAAAACACTGCAGACCATTACTGTTTTCATAAATGTTCAAACAATGGGTCAATTGAACCTAATGATACCAGATTTCTCCTTTGTCCCGTAACATAATGATGATGTGACATGACATCATATGTGCTCAAAACATAAAGAGAACAGAACACTGAATACATTTCTTTTGCATCTGTCTTAGTTTTTGGGCAAACTTAACATGGTGAACCCCCTTCTATTTCTGATAGTTTATGTACAATATATGTTCATAATGTGCATCAAAATACTAGTTGGAGGCTTTTTCATTCTCTAATAAAGGTATTCTGAACTTTCCAATTTTAGTTTGTATAGCAAAATCTGTGTTAGATATGATGTGTTAAATACGGCACAAATGTAGACATCTGGCTACACTAGACATCTGGCTACACTACAGATCACCCTATTATCAAAATCTTTATTACACAGTCACATTCCCTTTGTCAACTCATAACTAAATTATCACCTTCCAACATACTCTCGACCTTCGGCTATGATATAGATCACTCTGTTACCGTGGTCAGGAGAGCGGAGGGTGTGTCTTGAGTCCACTACCTCACCTTAATATTTTCGGGAGTCAAGAGGAATATTCTCTACCAGTTGTTGGCATTGACTAGTAACAAAGTTAATAGCTGCTGTGACATCATCTTTTGGTGTACATTTTCTGTTTTGTTGTTAGTTGGCAAAGCTACTGAATGTGGACGCAAATTATGTGGTGGTTGTGACAGACTTATCTGTCACTTAGCCCCCATGAAAGGGGAGAAAATGAATGAATGAAAGAAAGAAAGAAAGAAAGACGTCATGTTGTTTGACACCTGCATCACTCAAAGTCAACAGCTGGTATTCCTCCTCTACCTGTTTCTGAAATGTTGGTTATGGAGCCCAACTGATCTGTAGCATAGCTTGAAATCTAGGTTAGGTTTGAAGGAGACAATTTGATTGAGAGTTAGAGAAGTAAATGAATCTGAATACAAAATCTTAGCTGTGATGACATACTGAACTGTAGCATAGCCTGATAACTAGATTAGGTTGAAAGATGACTGGTCAAAGTGGAATTGAACACTTCAGTTAACCCAAAACCAAATGTACTCATAACTAGACTTTTAGAGCAGTAGAATTATGGATCACATTCTATGCTTGTTCATGAGAATCGGACTGCAGTAAATAGGGTAAAAGTTATGTATTAGACTCCCTTTGTATTTTTCAAGATTCACTACCAGTCAATATGTTATCACAACCAGATTTTGTACCTTCACATTAGTTGGCTTCACCAACTCGCAACCAAACTGTCACCTTCCAACCTAACCTACACCTCAGGAAGCACTAAAAGTTCAATCTGTTGCCACAACCATGATTTCAGGAGGGAGTCCATAACTTTAACCACAGACAGCAGCACCAAGTTTAACTGTGTTCTTTGACGGGCATAAAGCATTCAAAACAGCTCTGGATTATCGCCTAGTGAAAGAAATAAGAGTTCCTGGAAATTTGTCCTTTTTGGGAAATACGGAAGCGTCCGATCCCGCGCGTCTGCTTTGACCTATGACGTCACAAATATGGCGGAAACGAGCATAAACCACGATTCCAATATGGCGCATATAAAGTCGTTACGTACACATTATGAGGACGAAAATACATCGAAAAACACACACTTTCCACAAAAAGCCTAATGATACTAACGGGACAAGCGCGGGAAATGAGGTGTTTTTGGGTGGGGGCAAACTAAATATAAACAAATTTAGACACCCACCCCCATATAAAACCACATAAAACGACGAAAAAAGCCGACATCACAAAACACCCCAAATATCACTAAACACAAATCGGACACTTCCCTTGCCCTATATAGCTCAAAAACATCTCCCAATACCAACATACACAGCCGCACATTGGAATCCAACACTTCCCTTGACCTGCGCACTCTTAATTTTATCCGTCATATCCATTCCTGAACAAAAACAACAACCGATTAATTTTACTAAAATTACCACACGTCGTACAGCGAACAACACTAAATTAAGCTTCACACAAAATCGTTAACTCACTGAAACGAATTCCACTACAAACACAGCCGACACTCTAACAATTCTGGATAATGAGCAAAAGCAAACTGGCCCATCACACCACACAAACGAAAACCCTGGACATACCACCAGAGAGCACAAAAAACCACAACACAACGACATCTACAAACACGCCACACTCACAAAACAAACTCCGCGCTGTCATGACGTCACACACGACAACACCCTTACGTCACGGGTTAAAGCCGACTCTTGGGATCGGACGCTTCTGTCGACCCCATTTTTGTGACAGTTGAGGATTTCCTCACAAATAGATATCGGCATGTCAGTCTTAGTAGGGAGAAACAGAGATATGAAAGTAATTTCAGTGTATTGCATGACAGTGTATGAGCAGCATTAATGTTCACAACACACATCAGTGACAACAGGGATAACATCAAAAACTTCACGAGACCATCTGAAGATGGTGCTTTTGGAAATAAGAGCGTTGCAACACCTGCAAATTTCAATAAAATTCATGAAGACCTGCAAAAGTCTAGCACTTTTTTCAAGGGCTGGCAGCTGACCAACACATAAATGTACCATAGTGCACATACATAGCAGTCTTTCAGTCTTGTTTCATTTGGAGAGATTGTACTATGACTCCTCATTTGTCACTTCACAGACATTCAAATGAATGATACTAAAATAAGTTTTCCCACAGTACAAAATCAACTACAACAGAGTGAAAATAACTGGATCTTATGATATACCTCCCCCCCCCCCCTTTTAGTAGCAATTCAAAGTAGGTCATTGGAGTATCAATGTGTCCAAACCAATTAAAAAATATTGCTGTCTTCATAAGTGTTCCAACTATGGGTCAGTTGAACTTAATGATACCCAAAGCCATTTTCGTCCCTTAACATGCCATTCATTCAACAGAAAGGTGCTTTACTAAATGCTTGTTTGACCAATTCTTCAGTAATGCTAATGTGTCTGGGACCATCTTTACAGAGGTTGAGTGCAGGAATTAGAGGTGAGAAAAACCAAATATGAACAGCATATCTCATCATGGGGTAGTTTAGCACAAGAGCATCATGTGTTGTACATCACTAAACATTTAATGTCAACATTGAGGTGGAATGTTCCAAGGAGAGTGTGTAAAGTGATGATGGGTGGAAACTGTGAAATTCAAATTCATATATAAGCTTATCAAAAGGCATGTACCCTCTGGCATGCACCTCACAGTGGTTTGAAGAGTACAGATTTAGATGTAGACATCTACTTGGTTCTGTATGTATGTATGGGGTGGGGGAAGTTTCTTTACCAAGTGTTAGTATGAAGTGCAATTTTGCCAGCTTCCTTTCTAAAGCACTGCTTTTACTCATATGAATGTGACGAACCATAAATTTGGTACAATAAGTGAAGGAATGACCCAGTATGTTCAAATGAGTGATTGTAAACACATTATCATGCTGCATACATTTTACCCTTACTGTAATGTATGGCTAATTTCTAGTTTTACATGGGAACTTATTTACAGGTGTGTGGACGTCTGCATCAACAACATGATGCAGTGATAAAGACAGCTCCATATTTGAGAGGAGGGCTCGTAAATCCACGAGTTAATTCTCACATAAGCTTTCAACTGTTCCCCTAGTTATTCTCACGTAGGTATAAGGCACTACCATAAGCAAGCACTCAGTTGATTCGCTGTCCCATCTTTGCCCAACTGTACTTGTGCATTTAAAACCCAATTGGTGTTGATAAACAGCCTTCCTTCCATTGCGTAAGTAATTGGGTACTGGTAAAGTTGTAGAACCTAAGTCATGTTTATGTGTTGTATCTATGGCGAAACTAGAACTACAGTAATAAGAAAACAGCATTTTACGGTTGTGCCTTTAGAACATATGTATAATGCTGTCATTTGAAACATAGTTTTAAAATGACCGCGCAACAAATTATTACTAGCAAACTAAAAGAAAGAAACGCGTGAATCTCCGAAACGTGTGAATCTACAGCTTTTTGAAATGCCACAAAAGATCAACAATCCTTTTAAAAACGTAACATCAAGGTAAACGAACGTAACCATGTGATAGATCGCACTGTAGAAACAGACACTTTAGTAACTAACCTGACTTCTTTATCAGGTCTTCGGGGATCTAAGTGATTGTTCATTGCACTAGATATAGCATTAACTTCGATATACAACACAAAACTGCACTAAGGAATCGAATAGGCTTTATTTCCGTATGCTTTTTATATCTCACACACAGACCATGACCTACATTACTGACGTCAACAGCAACCATTCCCAACACTTCGAGAAAAGAGGAAAAACACAGCGTCTTCTACCAGCAGTGGAATATGATAGCAATCGAATAATTACAGTCGAAAGGTCATACAAACATACCGCCTTCATCCTACAAAAAGTATATTAGAAGTTAACATCCCGTCGATGGCAAGACCATTAGTGATGAAGTAAATCCGTGGGACGGATGGAGAAGGAATCCAGCCATGCCATAACGAAGGAACCAATACAGCATTAGCCTTATGCGTTCCACAGAAAACCGACATCTGAATCTGCATGGCCAGACGGGAATCCGAACCGCCTTTTTCTCGAATATGAGTCCAATCTCATACCACTGCGCAACCGCGCTCGGTGTATGCGTTTTGCACGGGATTTCCACGAACATGTTGTACTTTAATTTGTTTTAAACTCGTGGTAAAACGAGGCTAGTTTGCCTCTATGGAGGTAACTTTGTTGCGACTCTGAAAGAAGATTCAGCCCTGCCTAGTACCTATTTTAATATATATTTCTAATCAGTTTTCATTCTGCCCTACAATAGACAGATGGCGGAGACGTTGTGTGAACAAGTGAGTAGTATTCTTGCGAAAAACGAAAATAATGTCGGTAAAAATACAGTGTGTGAAAATTGTAGGGACGAAATTGTAGAGCTAAATGGGCGTATTTCTAGCCTTCAGCAAAATCATCAGTGTATTGAGTAGTAAGATATCTAAACTTCGAAAAGTAATAACTGAGCCATTAGTCAAACAAAAATCCATTTCTCTTCAGCAAAAAAACTCTAACGAGTGGACGAAAATACCATATAAAAACAGAGATGTAAATACGAAAACATTGCCGGGGAGTGAAAACGCCCAACAGTTGGTGGTTCAACACCAATTTCATGTTCTTTCCGTGAGTGAAGAGGCGGATTTAGGCCTAACATCGATAAGGGAACATGAACTTTTGAACAAACCTTATCAACAGAATGGTGATACAGGCTCTAAGTTCAGCATTAAGGCAAATAGTAACGGTGAGAAACTGAGCAGCATTAAGGCAAAAAGTGACGGTGAGAAATTGAGAATGCCATCTATTGCACGTAGTAATGGGACGAATGAGAAAGACAATACCAACAAAAACGTACAACAGTACAAACACGAAAGTAGTGTATTGTTTTTAACGGACACTAACGACAAAAACATGACGAGACTTTCAAAACAAATCAAAAGATACGACGCAACGGGTGTTGTGAAGCCAGGAGCAAAAACGAAAAACACTATTCGTGTCGACTTACACGATAATATGTCGGGAAAAAAATGACTATGTCATGTGTGTAGCGGGCGCAAATGATATTGCAAAAAACGAAGTAAATAACTGCATAATGGTACTAAAAACGTCCCTGAAACGCAATAAACTACGAAGTACAATGGTTACAAATTTACCACACAGATACGAAGTAAGGTATCACTTATGTGTCAACAAAGAAATTCGAAACACTAACATTAAAAGAAAACAAATGTGTTCGTTGTTTGTAAAATGTAGCGTATCAAATTGGACAGAATGGAAGCATACCCAACACGGAATTCATCTAAATTACGAAAGAAAAAATTTAAAGTGTAAAATGATAAATGAAATCATTGCGAACAGAGAGAGAGCGAACAGCAAAATTCCATGTACTGGTAGGGGACCAGTCTCAGCAGCAGAAAAAGCATCATCATCAAAAGCAGCAGAATCATCAGTGGCAGGACCAACGGCTGAAACATCAACACGTGCAGCAGAAACTGTTGCCGGTCCTACACGAAACAGAAAGCAAACCCAGCGTTTTTTATGGTAAGCAACACAGGGGAAAAGGATCCCAAGTTGCGTGAAACAGCTCTCTCATGTGTTCAATATGAGTCTTCCACACCCCAAGCAATACTATCAACTAGTGTTCTGGGAAAAGCCAGTTCTAACAAACATCATGCACACGCAAGGGTGAGCAAAAGTCAAGCCTTGTCTTTATTCCACCAAAATATATGTAGTCTCAAGAATAAAATGGACAGTTGCTAATAAATTTAAAATACGAGTGTGAAAGAGAGCCTGATATACTGTGATTCTCAGAACATGATGTTATTAGTGGAATCCACATACTGCAAATTGAAAACTTTAGTTTTGCTGCATATTACTACAGATCTATTATGAGAAAAGCTGGAGTTGCAATATTTGTAAAAAAACAATATAGTGTATAAATCTGTATATTTAAGCAAATACTGTGATTAACAGCAATATGAGGCGTGTGTCATCGAGTTAACAGCAGGCAGTGCAACAGATATCGAACTGGCTATTTACAGGGCACCTGCTGGAAATCTGAATGTGTTCCTGAGACAAATAGAATCACTTCTGTCCCACCTGTGTAGGAAAAATAAATCAAGCATTGTTATGGGTGACTTCAAAGTCGACTTTTAAAAAGTAAACAGAAACAAAAGGACATCGAACACCTGATCTACTGTTACAACTTAGTAGCATCGATGGGCACTCCAACTAGAGTGACAGCCAGTTCTAGCACTTTAATACATAACGTATCTGTAGATAAGGATATTTACAATAATCTAACTGTGAAAAATATTATAAATTGTCTCTCTGATCATGAAGGGCAATACCTCGCTCTAAACCAAATAAATGTACGAAGGAAAGAAAATTTCATTTGGAAAAAAAATAGGATTATAAACGAACACACCATTGAAATCTTTAGTCAGCCATTACTGCTAGTGGACTGGTCTCATGTGTATGCTGCAATTGATGTAAACTCAAAATTTAATATATTTATCAGTGAAGTTACAAGTCTTCTTGAAGAAACCTTTCCAACAATGGGAAATGAGAGAAAACCTGTTAAAATCTGGAAACAAGCCTTGGATTACTAAAGGCATCAAAATTTCTTGTAAAACAAGAGGAGTACTATATGCAGTAGCCAAGAGATCAAATGATCCAGTAGGAGTATGCACTATAAACTCTACAATAAAGTTCTGAATAAGACCATACAAGCAGCAAAGAACATGCTATTGAAGGCAGAAATTGATTACTTGAGCAATAAAGTAAAAGCTATTTGGAATTTTGTAAAGAAGGAAACAAGCAAAAATGCAGTTTGTAGTGAAAATATCCAAATAAAAACTGAGGGTCATCTTGTTAGCAATCCAAAAATAGTTGCAGACACATTAAACAAACATTTTTAATAGTATCAGAAAAATAGATTCACAAGGCTCCATGAACAAAGCCACCAATCTTTTGAAAGCCAAAGTACCTAGCTCATTACAACAAATGAAGGTAACAGCAGTCACTGTTCAAGAAATTGAAAAACTCATTAAATCCCTGAAAAGTAAAAACTCTATTGGAACTGACAATATTTCTAAAAAATATATTAAAATACTGCTGCAGCCATGTAAGTAGAGTCCTTTACCACATTTTTGATACATCACTTAAGCAAGGAATAGTTCCAGATAGGCTTAAGTATGCAGTTATAAAACCGCTGTATACGAAGGGAGATAAGACAGATGCTGCTAACTATTGGCCAATATCACAACTGACAAGTTTTTCAAAGCTTTTAGAGAAACTAATGCATGCAAGGATAGTTAAGCATCTCAGGAATCAAAATATCTTCAGCGAAAGTCAGTTTGGATTTTAGAAAGATTTGTCAACAAAAGATGCAATATTTGCATTTGCTGGCAAAGTTTTGGAATTTATCAACAAAAAACTCAAGGTGGTTGGTATTTCTGTGACCTAACAAAAGCGTTTGACTGTGTCAGTCACCAGATTCTTTTACAAACAGCTGCATATCTCACTATAAGTGGTTCATCAGGGAAACGGCTTGACTCATACCTGTTAAACAGGAAACAGAAAGTTGTGGGTGGATAGTCAAAATGGAGTCCCATTATCTTCAGAATGGGTATCATCACATGTGGAGGCACCAAGGATCAGTTCTGGGGTCCCTACTTTTTATTATCTTTATGAATCATCTGCCTCTCTGTACAGAGTACTGTAGATTCACTATTTTTGCTGATGACACTACGTTACTTACTGATAATTCAGTAGATAAACTTGAGGAAACAGCAAATAAGGTGTTTAGTGAAGCAGTGAACTGGTTTAACAGTAATGGACTTTCTTTAAATTACACTAAAACAAATTACGTTCAGTTCCACACAACATTTAAAGATGAAGAAATGGTAGTAAAAATAGGTGAGTATGTGGTAACCAGGGTGGATACCTCAAAATACCTAGGCTTGCATATTGACAGCAAACTGAACTGGTCAAACCACATCCTCGATCCATGCAAAAGATTGAGTTCAGTAACTTACGCATTACGCATTGTTTCTTCTTGTAGAAGTATGGAAACCATTAAGTCAGCCTATTATGGTTATTCACACACCATTATGACATATAGAATTATATTTTGGGGAAATCAGTCACTGGCTGAGAAAGTACTGTGTGCACAAGAAAGGGCCATAAGGATCATGTGTGGAGTCCACCTTAGAGCCACACGTAGAAATCTTTTTAAGAAACTTGGAATCCTTACATCCACTGCACAATATATATTCTCTTTGATGTGATTCATAAGGAAAGAAAAATCAATTTCTAAACTGAATATTGAGCATCATGGTCATGAGACGAGATGAAACGCACATTCATATAAGAAATTTACTGTTCGTATGCAAGATGGCGCCGAATGAAATTCGCGAGTGTGTTAGTTCCAGTAATAAATGTAAATTTAATGAAGAAAAGTGTGCATTTTGCAGAAATGTCGGTTGGTATTGTGACCAGTTATGTATTACGTGTTATATTGTGTTAAAAGTATCTGAAAAAAACTGTGATGCATCTATAAACTGTGAAAAAGAAACCATGTTGACGATCGGTAAACAGAACAGCATGAGTTCCGCAAATAAAAGCAAACAATCCGAAGTCTGTGTGAAGTGTAAGAAGTTCGACGTATTTAGTGATGGGAAGTGCATCTCTTGTTATTTAATTATGAAGGTGGTAGTAAAAAATGAGAAACTCAGTGTTTGCTTAGCATCAACTTCATCATACAGCCACGAAATTGCGCTTCAAGAAATAACAAACAGCAAACTATGCTCATGCAGAAAGAAAGTCGTTACAGGTATTATGTGCTTTAAGTGTAAAATTGTTTATCATTATAACTGTGCAAAGGTGGACTCAAAACAAGAGATATGGAAATGTGATAATTGCGTAAAAGTGGGCACTATAGACAGCAAGGAAGAAATAATTTCCGTGTTGTTAGAAGAACTGCAAAGACTGAAAGCTGAAAATGTCACATTGTCTGCCAGAAGTCAACAGAACAAAAGTGAATCCCAAGACGAGAGCACAAATTGTCACCAGCCCAAGAAGATACCAAAACATCTCGTTTCTCAGCAGTTATATCATCTGAATACAAGCAACCGTTTTAGTGCCTTAAGTGATAAAATTGATGAAACAGAGGAATCTACTCAGGTGGTAGGACGAGACAATGTTCCTAAAAATTCGACAAAAAGACCAATTGAGAGTCAGCCAACGAATAAGATTTTATTACTATCGGACAGTCATGGGCGAAACTGTGCATCATTGCTAAATGAATTTTTGAAACCCAAGTACTACACATCATCTGTTGTTAAACCAAATGCATGCCTCAGTGGTGTAGTTGAAGGGGCATCAGATCTTACTAGTGATTTCAATTTGGACGATGCAGTTATTATCCTTGCAGGAATAAATGACATTCGTAAGAAAAACAACTTTATTCCAGACTTAGAAAAGTTGACTGCAGCACTTGATCATACAAAGCTATTGTTATGTACCGTTCCCTACTGTTATGACAAGCCAGAAGTCAACGAAACAGTGTACAGATTTAATGAATATATAATGAATTTGTCATCTAATTTTGTTAATGTGAAAGTAATTGATGTCAATTTATTCTTGCAAAGGCCTGATTACACTAATCATGGACTACACCTGAACAAAACAGGAAAGCTCAGACTGTGCAGGAACATTGCTTCATCAGTATCAAACCCATGGAAACGGTGTGATGTAGTAAAAACACTTACAACCAGCTCTGCAAGAAAGGTCAGATTTTGTACCGGTACTGTAGAAACCAATTCATGCCAAGATAGACAGGGAACCAATGTGAATACAAGAAACAGATGTATAGCTGTGTCTCACCCTGTCACTGCCAATGACATATTAATACCATATGATGAAGTTCCACCCAAAGAACCTCAAGGACTGGAAAATAATTCCGATGCAGTATCTCCAAGGATAAAAGGTAATCCCCGATTTTCTACGAGAGAAAGAAGAATTCCAAAAAGAAACAGTGATTTTCTATGGCCAGCACCCACCCGACCTCACCAACGACATCTAGTGAACAAATCTCCAGCTGCGACATAGGTCTTAATGTATCCAACACAGTTTTGAGTGCAACGGGGACTAACGGTGTTAATGGACAAGCAGACCAGCAGAAGGACAGTAGAGGTAGCTATAAGAATCTTATTATTCTTCATCAAAATATCAGAAGTCTCAAAAGTAAATTAGAGTTTTTATCTGTAAATTTAGGGGACATGGACACTGTTGACCGTCCTCATGCTTTATGCCTTACTGAGCATCATGTAACAGTTGGAATTGATGGGCTGCAGCTTGATGGGTATGATCTAGCTACTCATTACTGCAGAACAAATAAGGAGAAAGGTGGTGCTGTAATTTATATAGACAGTAAAATCATTTATAACTCTTTAGATCTAAGTAAGTATTGTGTAGATCAACATTTTGAAGTTTGCGGGACTGAAATTTCTGCAAAGGACATGTTACTTACTGTGCTTGCAATTTACAGAGCTCCAGCAGGGAAGTTTTGCATCTTTATGAATAAGTTAGAATCTCTTTTGACCAAATTGTTCTCTAAAACTAGAAATTTAATAATTGTAGGTGACTTTAATGTCAACTTCTTAACTGATAACAACCTCAAAACTGACCTGGACCACTTAATGAATTCTTACAACTTGGCTGCGATGGTTACCTGGCCCACTAGAGTTACAGAAAATTGCAAGAGCCTTCTAGATAATATTTTCAT
This sequence comes from Schistocerca cancellata, assembly GCF_023864275.1. Taxonomy (NCBI): domain Eukaryota; kingdom Metazoa; phylum Arthropoda; class Insecta; order Orthoptera; family Acrididae; genus Schistocerca; species Schistocerca cancellata. Next base: position 692,081,250 of record NC_064629.1, read on the forward strand.
TGACAAGAATAGAGTCAACAGTGCTAGTGTGAGCAAAGTAATTTATGGCCTGTCTGACCATGATGGACAACTTCTGAAAGTAAATAACATCAGTTTGTGCAATAAAATCTCCCACACCTATAGGTCCTATAGATGTATAAACACTGAAACTGTGTCTGCCTTTAACGACTATTTGTCACAGATAGATTGGGAGCCAGTGTACAGCACATCAGATGTTAATGATAAATTTAACATTTTTTTAAATGAATTTATATCTGTATTTGAAATGGCTTTCCCAAAAAAAAACTGTCAGAAAGAACAATGAGGTTTCTTCCAGTAAACCATGGATTACTGGAGGTATAAAAATTTCTTGCAGGAATAAGAGGGAGTTACATGCCTCACTAAGAGTATCAAATGATCCCCTTGAAAGGTCTCATTTTAAGTTATATTGTAAAATTTTAAAAAGGGTGATAAACAAATCCAAGAGCCTGTATATTAAGTCTGAAACTGATAAATCTGAGAACAAAATAAAAGCAGTTTGGAATGTTATAAAGAGAGAGTGTGGCAAGAGTAACAAGAATGTTATTACCACAGAGATAAGCTATAAGGATGAGGTTATTCATAATCCTGTAACAGTTTCCAACATATTCAACAATCACTTCATAACTGCAGCAGAACAAGTAGGTTGTAACGGTTCCTTAAATGCTGCTACGCAATTATTACACAGAGCTAACCCTAACACGTATGACCCAATTTGTATTGCCCCAGTTACTATTACTGAAGTTAAAAATACCATCAAGGCCTTAAAAAATAAAAATTCCACTGGTATTGACAACATTTCACCAAAAATACTGAAGCATTGTAGTGACCACATATGTCAAGTCCTGTGTCACATTTTTAATGAGTCTATCCAGCAAGGTGTTGTCCCAGAGAGATTAAAGCTTGCCGTTGTGAAACCACTTTTCAAGAAGGGTGACAAAACTAATTTATCTAACTACCGTCCAATATCACTACTAAGTAGTTTCTCAAAAGTATTAGAGAAACTAATGTATACAAGAATTGTAGAACATCTTAACAGCCACAACATACTCAACAGAAACCAGTTTGGTTTCCAAAAAGGTAGATCAACTGAGCAGGCTATTTTTTCTCTCACAAATGAAATTTTAGAGTCAATAAATAATAAAATGTCACCTATTGGAATTTTTTGTGACTTGTCTAAGGCCTTTGACTGTGTGGACCACAACATTCTCTTACATAAGGCTAATTTTTATGGCTTGCGAGGTAGCATTGGTAGATGGATAGAATCATATCTGCAAAACAGAAAACAGAAGGTGATAATTAATGGTGCCAATGATAGTCCCATTTCTTCTGATTGGGGCACATTAAAGTGTGGTGTGCCTCATAGGACCTTTGCTTTTCCTTATCTTCATCAATGATCTCCCACTTTGCACAGACACCGAGTGTAAATTTACTCTTTTTGCCGATGACACCACTATTCTGCTTGAAAGTCGAACTAACAGTGACCTAGAAAATAAATGTAATGCTGTACTCGTTGACATCCTACACTGGTTTAAGTGCAACGGACTAACTCTAAACACTCAGAAAACTCATTATATGCAATTTCACACATCTCAACAAGAAAATGAAGTATGCCACTTAAACTGTGGTAACCAAAATATACTACACTGTGAATCATCTAAGTTCTTGGGCATTCTAATTGATGGCAAGCTGAACTGGTCTGAGCATATCTTAGACCTACATAGAAGGCTCAGTGTGGCAACTTATGCTCTGCGTGTAATCACCCCCATTGGTGATGAGGACGCTACTAAAGCTGCCTACTTTGGTTATTTTCATTCTATCATGTCGTATGGCATAATATTTTGGGGCAACAAGCCTTTAGCCAAAAAAATATTTACTGCACAGAAGAGAGCTGTTAGAATCATGAGTGGTGTTCATCCAAGATATTCTTGCAGAAGTCTGTTTCATAAGTTACAAATATTAACACTTACCTCTCAATTCATATTTTCTTTGATGATTTTTGTTTCTAACAACCTATCTCTTTTTAAAACTAATAGTGAATGTCATGATCATAATACTAGGTCTAAAAATGATCTACACAGGGATCTGAAACATTTAAGTCTTGTTCAGAAAGGTGTTCATTATTCAGCCACAAAAATTTTCAACTCCCTTCCATCAGGTATTAAAGATCACATTAATGTCTTACCTACTTTTAAATGTAAATTGAGAGAATACCTAATGGTAAATTCCTTCTATTCTCTTGATGAGTATCTACAGATAAAGCAATGATTTTTTATACTGATAAAAATTTGTTTGCTATAGATCACATTAACTGTTTAATTTGGAAAATGTACTATATTTCCTTTTTAGGTATTGTTTTATATTACTTGAGCTATACCTTTGATTTGATTTTAGCCTACAAACTTATTCATAATCTTATGGTACATTTTTGTCATTTTATATATGTGTATTATTTGTTTAATTTGGAAAATGTACTATATTTCCTTTTTAGGTATTGTTTTATATTACTTGAGCTATACCTTTGATTTGATTTTAACCTACAAACTTATTCATAATCTTATGGTACATTTTTGTCATTTTATATATGTGTATTATATCTGTTGTATGTAATCATGACTCATTCCACATCCTTGTGATTTATCACAATACGGATTAATGGAATACGAAATAAATAAAATAAAATAAATAAAAATATCCACTATGAACAGGTCAATCTAAGTCTGGTACAGAAAGGAGTCCATTTCACTGGCTGTGAGATTTTTAACGCCCTTCCCTTAAGAATTGTTTGGTAGAAGATGAACTCTTGCTTAAAGAAAACTTTAAGACAGTTCCTATTACAAGGTTCATTTCATATGAGAGAAGAGTTCGTGAACTATAGTGTCTAGCATTTCTTGTATTGTTAACTGCAAATATATTCCCAAATCTACATTTGTAATCCTGACTATTATTTATTACAAACACATATTTTGCAATATTTATTTTCTGTAACACTTATTATTTTGTAATATTTATTTATCTCTCAAAACTGATTTTTTGTAGTAGAACCTAAGTTACTGTTTACTGTAATTTGAAATCATTTCGTTTTGTTTTTATGTGCTACCATAGATTTCTGATATGTTGCATAGCCTGTGATATTGTCACAACATGGGTCACCAGAACAAGAAATAAATAAATAAATAAAAATAATGGTTTCTAGTAGCTCATACATCTGAATTATTTTACCACTCGCTAGCTGGGATATTTTCTGCCAGCCAAATCTCTACCACTACCAAAAGGCTACCTAAACAATATGAAAATAGCATTCATTTATGGGTAGAAATTAGCTATTGCCTCACTCATATCCATAAACTAGCAAACAACACATTATTCATCCCATAATGGAGGAATGCAGTCACTGTTGTTGTCAAATAACTGATTCCCGAACTACGTTGGCATATAACCAGCTTTGATACAAAATAATCGTTCTTTTCATTGAACACAACATTTTTTCCCATATTATGTTCCCATAACCTTCTTGAAAAATATGTTTTTAATCATGCAGTAATTATTACCATGGCTATTTAACAGTGAACAGGGGGCATTAAATTTATATCTTTGGAGTGATCACTACAATTGCAGCATTTCACAAAAGCTAATTAAAATACACTGTAAGACAAAAAGACACGCACCATGAAAGGATTATCCAAATGGAACGGAAATCAGTAGATGTAATGAACAACTATAGACAAACAAGTAATTGCAATCTCAGAAAAACTGGATAACACGTTCAAAAGAGAATGCTTCTCAAACTGAGCAAGTGAATAATTTGTAGGTCCACCTCTGGCCCTTATGCAAGTCTTCAGCCATTAACTGGAGTAGAATTGTCTTCAGTGACAAATCCTACTTCGAATTGAGATCCTATGACCCGCAAAGACGTGTCTGGAGACGCCCCAGATACAAGCCTGACTGTCGCCCGTCATATGCCACGACAGCCCTGAGTGATAGTCTGGGGTGGCATTTCTTTTCACTGCAAGACCCCTTTAACTGTTGTCTGCAGCACCCTTACAGTACATTGCTACGTCGACGGTATTCTACACCCCGTTTTTTTGCCCTTATGGCAAACCATCAGTAAGATAATGCCTGCCTGCCTGCAGAGGTTGGCAGCCCTGCAGCCAGGCGACTAGCGCGAGGTTTGGTGTTCTCGTAAAGATAAGTTATTTTAGATTATAAAACATATAGATTAGTACTGATTACGTGGTAAATAAGTGTATTGGTGTGCCGTTTAAGTGTACCATTAAAGGTTTCAATTTTCTTTACGTAATATAGCAGAAAACCCGAAAAGACCGTACAGTCGTATTTTCTGTTTACGTTCTGCTGCAGCAAATCTATAGAATTCCGTTTAGTTGTTCCTTGCTCTCTCCAGAAATTTAACTTAGCGTACCTCTTCATTATTTAACTAGCATTTCCGGAAAGTAGCGTAAACATTAACTTGTTGTTTCAGAAACTTTGCACTTTTGTTTTTGTTTACACACAGTTGCGTATAGGCCAAATTTGTGTAACCATATTTTCGTGTTTATCTGTAATTTAACTGACTTATTCTTAATAAATTATTACGTTTATCATGAGTGAAAAGTGCTTGACTTGCCGTAGAATAGTTAGGTCGGGGCTTTGGTGTGATGGGTGCTGTAGTTTTTTCCATGTGGGTGACTGTAGTGGCGTGGGAATAGGGGAAGTAAATGAGACTCATCAGTGGTTTTGTAGGATTTGTAGTAGAGATAGGAAGATACTGGAACAGGAGGGGAAAATTGCTGCCCTTCAGGCTGAGTTAGACAAGGCCAGGGGAGATCTTGACAGGTTAAGGAGGGAGAAGGGTAAAGAGAGGTGGGAAGTGGCAACAGGCAACAGGAGGAACAGGCCTAGAACTTTGTCTGACAGCTTTATGGTGAATGTGGAAAATAGATTTGACCTGTTGCTTCAGTTAGAAGCTGGTGAGCCTCAAGCAGTTACAGGTGTAGACAGGGCACAACAAACTTTCAGCAGCAAATTGAAAAGTAAGAATGTAGGGAAATCAGTAAAGAGAAAGAAAGTGTTGTTGTTAGGTAGTTCCCATGGAAGAGGTGTTGGCCAACTCTTGCAGGATGAACTAGGATCAGAATACCAGGTCACCAATTTTTTTAAACCTAGTGCTGGTCTGGAGCAGGTGACAGAGGATTTAGGATCACTTTGCAAAGATTTCACTAAGGAAGACACCATGGTTATAGTGGGTGGGGCAGGTAACAGTATTGACAGAGATCCTGGGTACAGCATAGAGTGTGACCTGGCGAAGATTGCATCAGCATCGAAGCATACCAGTGTTGAGTTTGTATCTGTTCTTGGGCGCCATGACCGACCTCATTTGAACTCTTCTGTCAAGAGAGTTAATTTGGAGCTGGAACGGCTGCTCATGTCGGGTGCGGGGTCACACATTGGTGTGGTTCATGTTGATTCTATCAGTAGGTGGGATTATACTAGGCATGGCCTTCACCTCAACAGGAAGGGGAAGGGTAAATTGGCTGGGGAAATAGCAGGAAAGTTAAAGGGGGGAGGCACTGTCATGAGTGGTAAAATACCAGTGGTTATAGGATTCACAAAAGATCCTTTTTTAGGGTAGGGAGGACAGAAAGAAAACAAATTTTAAGAGAGGTTAGAACTGAGACAAACCGTCAGTTTGAGAAAGAAATCAAAAAACATAATTCCAGCTTATTACATCAACATAAACAGCCATTGGTTAAGAATTTTCAACTGTCAGCAGATATTTTAACTCCACCCAATTTTAACTCAGTCAATGTGAAATGTCAGCTATCTTTATTGCATCAAAATATTCGAGCACTGAGAAATAAAATTAATGAATTAACTATCTGCATAGATGAATTAGAGTCTTCAAACCCAGCTGACATAATCTGCCTCTCCGAACATCTTGTGACCACTGGTATAGAACTTTTAAGTGTTACAGGGTTTAGGTTAGCATCTCACTTTTGTAGATCAGAAATGGAGAAAGGAGGAGTTGCCACATTCATCAGGAACTGTCATAAATTTAAGAACATAGACATTCATAAATTTTGCCTAGAACAGCATATGGAAGCATGTGCAACAGAATTAGATTTTCACAAAAAATCTTTCATAATATTAAGTGTATATCGAGCACCTGCAGGTAACTTTAATCTGTTTGTAAACCACCTTGAAGCTGTACTGGCCCATTTAACAACCAAAAACAAAGAAATAGTGGTTGCTGGTGATTTCAATGTAGATTTCCTTAAAGACTCTCCCAATAAGAACTTATTTGAGTTAGTAACACTATCATTCAACTTAATTCCCACAGTAAAGTTCCCCACTAGGATAGCCACTTGCTCACAAACAGCCATTGATAATATCTTTATAGAAAAGTCAAATGAACAAAATTATATTACAAAACCAATAGTCAATGGCCTCTCAGACCATGACATGCAGTTCCTTCTGTTAAATGTTAATACTGAACAGGATATAAAATCTGTTAAATCTGAGCTCAAAAGGGTGATCAGTAAGCCAAAAATTGATTATTTTAGGACACTCCTCAGAGACATTCACTGGACTGATGTTTACAGTGCTCATGGCATGAATGAAAAATATAACATTTTTGCTAATAAAGTCTTACCTTATTCGAACACTGCTTTCCCCCAAAACTTACCAAGGTTAGAGCAAAGTCTACAAAGAAGCCATGGATTACTCGAGGAATAGGGGTATCTTGTAAAACAAAAAGAAAACTGTATCTGTCAATCCGAAACATTTCCAATGTTGATGCTATAGCACATTATAAGAAATACTGCAAAATATTAAAGACTGTAATACGGATGTCAAAGCAAATATATTACAAGGAAAAGATAGTCATATCAGATAACAAAATAAAGACAATATGGGATATAGTGAAGGAGGAGACCGGTAGAACCAGACATGAAGAGGAACAAATAGCATTAAGAGTAAATGATGCATTGGTGACAGATGTGTATAGTGTTGCAGAACTTTTTAACAAACATTTTATAACTGTTACTGAAAAGATGGGGTTGTCAGGTTCGGTAGATGCTGCTATGGATTACCTTAGACCAGACATTTCAAGTAACTTCCATAATATGAATTTGACCCTCACTACCCCAACCGAAATAATGTCCATCATAAAATCTTTAAAAGCAAAAACATCTAGTGGGTATGATGAAATATCAACAAAGTTAATTAAAGAATGTGATTCTGAGCTAAGTAACATATTAAGCTATCTGTGTAACCAGTCGTTTATCAGTGGAATATTTCCTGAATGGCTGAAATATGCTGAAGTTAAGCCACTGTTTAAGAAGGGAGATAAAGAAATAGCATCAAATTTCGGTCCAATTTCACTGTTGCCAGCATTCTCAAAAATTTTCGAAAAAGTAATGTACAGTCGTCTTTATAACCATCTTATCTCAAATAACATACTGTCAAAGTCACAGTTTGGATTTCTAAAAGGTTCTGATATTGAGAAGGCTATCTACACTTACAGTGAAAATGTACTTAATTCATTAGACAAAAAATTGCAGGCAACTGGTATATTTTGTGATCTGTCAAAGGCATTTGACTGTGTAAATCACAATATCCTTTTAAGTAAACTAGAATATTATAGTGTAACAGGAAATACTGCAAAATGGTTCAAATCTTATATCTCTGGCAGGAAACAAAGGGTGTTATTAGGAAAGAGACATGTATCAAGCTATCAGGCATCATCCAACTGGGAGTTAATTACATGTGGGGTCCCACAAGGTTCCATTTTGGGGCCCTTACTTTTCCTTGTGTATATCAATGACCTTTCATCAGTAACATTACCAGATGCCAAGTTTGTTTTGTTTGCCGATGATACAAACATTGCAATAAATAGCAAATCAAGTGTAGTCTTAGAAAGATCAGCCAATAAAATATTTGTGGACATTAATCACTGGTTCCTAGCCAATTCTTTGTCACTAAACTTTGAAAAAACACACTACATGCAGTTCAGAACTTGTAAGGGGTGTCCCAAGAGTATATGTCTAACATATGATGACAAGAAGATAGAAGAAGTGGACAGTGTTAAATTCTTGGGATTACAGCTTGATAATAAATTCAACTGGGAGGAGCACACCACAGAACTGCTGAAGCGTCTTAACAAATCTCTGTTTGCAATGCGAATTTTGTCAGACATAGGGGATATAAAAATGAAAAAGCTGGCATACTATGCTTACTTTCATTCCATAATGTCATATGGGATTATTTTTTGGGGTAATTCATCAAGCCAAGCTAAAGTTTTCCGGGCACAAAAACGTGCAGTAAGAATTATATGTGGTGTGAACTCAAGAACATCCTGCAGAAGCCTGTTTAAGGAACTAGGGATACTAACTACAGCTTCCCAATATATTTATTCCTTAATGAAATTTGTCATTAAAAATATATCACTTTTTCAAACCAACAGCTCAATTCATGGAATCAATACTAGAAATAAGAATAATCTTCACAAGGATTTAAAGTCACTTAGTCTTGTACAAAAAGGTGTGCATTATTCAGGAACACACATTTTCAATAACTTGCCAGCAGCCATAAAAAGCTTAACAACCAATGAAATTCAGTTTAAGAGAAGCCTAAAGGATTTATTGGTGGCCAACTCCTTCTACTCCATTGATGAATTTCTTAGTAAAACCAACTGATTTGTATATAAGTACAACATAACTTCTGCACAATTTCAGTGCAGTAATGTGTTCACTGAAAATTTGTGTGTCTGTGTGTGTGTGTGTGGTTGTGTGTAAGCATAATCTAACTTCTGCACCATTTCAGTGCAGTAATGTGTTCATTGTAAATAAGTATTTCAGTAGTTGTATTACATGTTTATTACCTTATAAATAAATAAAAAACTTTTTTATTTTAAATTCAGTGCATTAGTATTTGTAAAATGACTTTTAGTGTTCATTAAAATATGACGATCATTCCACTTGGGACCTGTGGAATGGTACATTAGCTTATTTGTTTTAGTTGTAAATATTTGTCATGTATTGTTGTTTTTCTGACATGTTCCACATCCTGGAGGACCTCCTCACTACGGATCAATTGGAATGAAAGTAAATCTAATCTAATCTAAAAAAAGAGTTTCTACTACTTGTCTACGTGCTTGCCAAAATCTACCTCGGCCAGCAAGGTTGCTGGTTCTCTCCCCAATAGGGAATGTCTGGAGCTTTGTGAGTAGGACCCTCCATCCATCTCGGGATTTTGACGATCTAAGGTGCCAACTGGACAGAATTTGGCACAATATACCTCAGGAGGACCTCCAACAATTCTATCCGCCAATAGCAAGATGAATAACTGCTTGCATAAGGGACAGAGATGGCCCAACACGTTACTGATCTGCTCAGTTAGTGAAGCTGTTTCTCTTGAACAGATCATCCAGTTTTTCTGAAACTGTTATCATTTGTTTATCTGTGCATGTACATCTTATCTACCGATTTCCGTCACATTCGGATAATTCCTTTGTAGTACATGACTTTCTTCTTTTGTCTTAGAATCTATGAAGAAAAACAAAAATATCTTATTTCTAGGTAGCAGCAATAGGAGAATAATGCCAGAGCTGTTACAGACCACTCTGGGTGACCCAGCAACTAAAATGTCTGATTGAAAAGCAGTGCTTCCCATTATTATCTGTGACATAAGGTATCACATGAAAGATCTCTGTGAAGAAGTATGTATAAACCATGGACGTTTAAGCACAGTTTATGAAAAACAGCTGTGAAACTCCCATAGAGCAGAAATATCTTGTCTATGGAAATCTCCACGGTTTTCTTGAAACTGCTACTGCAGCGCTGCCATACAGCTAACAAGTAAAAACACCCCTGCAAAACAATTGTATATTGCAAGTACCAAGTGTGGAAGCACATTCAAAATACAAATGAAGTTAATTGTGCCACATAAATTGTAGGAGCAATAAAAAATATCTCCAAGATTCTAAAAAAAAAAACTTGCTTGGTTTGGAATGTATTCAAATTGGTCTGAAATTCGCAAAGAAATTGGTGAAACTAAGTACACTTGGTGCAAAGCATCAGATTTCATAAAATACATGCCAGGCATGCACATACATTTGTAATAATTTTCTTTTGAACTTAAACACATCAGGTCACAATTTATTTCTTGTCTCAATCGATGTTCGATTATGTGATTATGACTGTGCTGGTGTGAACTGTATATATTACTTTCCACTGAGATTTCATTATTACATGTTGACATTAACAGAAGATGGGATAATACTTTAATTACATTTTCTTTATTGTGTCAAAACGTCACTCCTACGTTTAGTGACTGAGAAATATGGAAGTAAAGCAAGTTTTCATTTATACTTTTCCATACTTCTGTTACTAAGCACAAGTCGCTTAGAGCACTGGAATCACTTCACCTCTCAAAACTTCTGGCAGCTGAAGCATTGCTAGTGCTCCAAGTGGCTGGCGTGTAACAACTTGGTTCGAAAGGTTGAATTTTTTTGGCCAATAGCACTAATTTTTGGCCCACAGAGCTCTTTCATATGATAAAAAATTTAACTTTTATTTCATGTAAAACCCCCAAGAGAGCATTCCATCAAGTGCCTTTCGTATATCTAATTACAATAGAAATAACTCAGTTCATTGATTCGACTACCATTAGATTTTTGTCTGTATTCCTGTTTGAAAGAAAAGTCCCTCCAATATATTTATTTTGAAAAGCCGCACGCCATCTTGAAGAAAATGTAGCTCGCCTTGGTGATATGCAACCAGTCATCAGTAGTATGGATTGCACAACAGGATATGTTTGTTGCACTGAGCGAGTGTCACAAGTGGCAGACATTGCCAACATGTTCCTCATTTGATTTTACTGCAAACTAAAAACACCCTCAGGCATAAAGTACGGTCCTTCACATGTGTATGTGGTGCACACTCGATTGCCATATATCTATAATCACTTCAGGTAAGTAAAGCCAGATTTTATCTTTTTCAATTAGTCTGTGATGCTTGCCTTTCATTTCAGTAGGCTTACATTTATTTGATGTATTCAGTTATGGCGAGTAGGTACACCACTCGATATTAGCAACTGTTTCTGCCTCAGTACCTTCTTTTAATTTTAGTGGTACAAAATGAATAAATACTTAATTGTAATAATGTGTTTTTACTATTGACGTTTATGGATTCTGCATTACAAAGGTAGGAAAGAGACCTTCCCAGTGAAACTTCATTCACCTTTCTTTCTTTCTTTCTTATTTGCAGAAACTTATAATGTTATCGACTTGAAAGGTAGAATAGTTTTAAGAAACAATCATAACAAAGAAGTCGTAATGTGGGTCAAAGTTTTAAAGTAAGGCTCCTAGGTTAAGTGCAGCATTTGTAATATTTTATATTTATGATACTTCATGCTCAGAACTAAAATATTAATTTTCTAAAGCAGTTGAATACCACTCTCAAAAATTCTCGAAAGAACAGACTACAAAGTTTCCCAAGTGAGCCGGCCGGTGTGGCCGTGCAGTTCTAGGCGCTTCAGTCTGGAACCGCATGACCGCTCCAGTCGCAGGTTAGAATCCTGCCTTGGGCATGGATGTGTGTGATGTCCTTTGGTTAGTTAGGTTTAAGTAGTTCTAAGTTCTAGGGGACTGATGACCACAGATATTAAGTCTCATAGTGCTCAGAGCCATTTTTCCCAAGTGAGTATAATACTCAAATGAAATACTGGTAACTTGACGAGCACTGTGGTACGATTCTAGTCTTTCATGTGGAGGGCCAGGATTCGATTCCACTTTTCAGCATAGTTTATGTATATCATTAAACATTTTTGCAAGGCCAACAATCATTCCCCACCTATGTGGAAGTTAGGCATCCTACCACACAGACACACAGCCCATCAAAACAGTCAACTTGCTTTACAGTGTTAAACAACTTCGGGGAACTTCAAAGTATATTTTCTAGGGAATTTTTGAAAGTTGCATCGAACTACTTTAGATACTGCAACTGATATTTGATTCTAAGCTTGAAATACCATACATATAAAAAAATTACGAAACTCTGATTACCATGTGGTACCTTTGTCAGTTTCTGACAAAAGAATAAAAATAAATCTGTTTCAGTCCAAGACGTAAATTATGCATAGCGTCAACTAGTAAACCAACGGGATCTAAGAAGAGGAATGTTACAGGGGAGTTGTGATCTTTTCAAGCCTAGTGGACTGTAAACTATATTTTTTGTGGAATATAAAACAAAACTATGACACAGGAGACTAAATATGCAGTTATATTTGATAAGTACAAAGGAAAATTTCTACAAGACCAGGTAAACGATTTAAACAGGAAACTTTCTGCTCAACAGCAGATATTTACAAGGACGACTTTGGAGTCAACATGCTATGTGAAAGCGAGATATGCACTACATCTGATACTGCCAAAAAAATCAAAGCCATATTAAGGAATGCTTAGAGACAGTCGTTGAAATTGCGTGACCAGGACAGAAAAAGGATTTTTCAAAAATATACCTGTCTCGTCAGACTATTACTAGATTTGTGGACGACATTGGAAGACAAACTGAAGATAATTTAAGAATCGTGCATCTGAGTTTATGTTTTATTCTCTAGCTTTGGATAAACGCACAGATATAGCGGATACCGCCCAAGTAACGATTTATGTCAGAGGTGTTGATGACCACTTTAACAAAACAGAAGAATTAGTGGCATTGTATCCAGTTAAGGATACCACGAAGTCACGAGATATATTGAAAACAGTTATATCGACATTAAGACAATTTTCGTTAAAAGTTATCAATCTGTTGGGGCTGGAAACGGATGGTGCTCCAGCAATGGCTGGGAAACAAGAAGATTTAGTTCACTTGGTTGAAAACGAGGCCTGCAATGTTGGCAATACGTCGATGCAAAACTTTCATTGCATAATCCATCAAGAGAATGTATGTGCTAAGTCCCTCAGAATGGAGCATGATGTGAAGATAACTGTCAAAACAGTGAACGTTATTCATTCGAAAGAATTGAAACACCATCTGCTCCAAGAATTTCTTAAGTCTTTGGATTCCGAGCATTATAAAATCTCGTATTACACAAAAGTTAGATGGCTAATCCGTGCGAAAATGTTGAAAAGAGTGTTCGATTTGAAGCAAGAAATACAATCATTCTTTGAAAGCAAATCAAAGATATTCCCAGAGTTCGAAGATAAAGAAGGTCTTTCCAATTTTGGGTTCTTGGTCGATATAATTAGCCAGGTAAATTATGTTAACAATCGACTGCAAGGAAAAGAACAGCTATTTAATGTCATGCTGATCTTATCTCCGCATTTCAAATAAAACTTGGGCCTTGGAGCCAACAGTTACAAACAAAAATTTTCATCCATTTTCCTACACTGTCAAAGCAAACGGACGTTACACAAGCGGCAGCGATTAAATATGCTTCTTTGATATCTGACTTGAAATATGAATACGAAAACCGATTTAAAGGTTTAAATAAACATTGCCTGTTTTTTCTGTATTTGCTACGCCATTCTCCGTAGGCATGAGTTCACTGCCAGGACATTTAGAAATGGAATGCTGCGAAATGCAATGTGATGCACACTTAAAAGAGAAATTTAATCAGGTTGGTTTGGAATAGTTCTATAAAGCATATTTAAACAAGAAGAAACATCCAGCGTTTTACAATATGATTTAAAAACTATTTCATTATTTGGAAACATGTGAGTGAACAGCTTTTTAGTCAGATGAATTACACCAAATCAAAAATGAGAACACGAATTCCTGATGTTCATCTGGAAAAGTTCAGTTGACATCAACATTGATTCACTTACTTTGGTCAAAGAAAGCCACACATCCCACTAACATTGTATTTCATTAAATTGCATAAGAAATATTCCTTCCTCAGATTTGTTATATTTCATTTAAAAAAAGAAATAATATTTCTTGCTTGATTAGGTTTGCAAAACAAAAATTGATAATGCAGCCCACGGGGATATTTCATCTCAATAATTTGGCCAGCCTGCCAGAAAGGTTGGCCACCCTTGCACTAAATGTAGACAATATACTTGCGTCTCGCGAGACGCTGTTCGCGATGCTGATTGGCAGGGAGTTAGATTCATGACGTCATACACATTAACCAACCAGAAGCGTGGCTAAAATTGGAGCGAATGCAACATCTCTGCTACACTCACTCTCGTATTCACACTCAATTAGAGCGAATATCTTTGCATGTTGTGGACCGTGAGTTATTTCGTCGAAATGGCTGGTTCTGTTGCGTGTTAAGTGTGTGTGATAGAGAGTATTCAGCGAGAAAGCGTTTGAACGCTCAGTTGACAAATGTGCATAAAATACAGTCAGAGGGATAGAATATGATAAAGTGCTCAAAAAGTGGCTGCAGCTTTAAATTTTTTTTTTTGGTTAAGTTGCGACTACATGTGGAACAGAAGCGCATAGTTGAGATGGTAAAAGAAATTAGTGAATTCCAATAGAAGGATGGTAAGTTAAGTGTACATTGCCTATTTAAATTAATATCGTCCATTGTTAATTGTTGCCTGACCTGTGGCCAGTAGCACTTTTTTATCAATAGAATATGTACTTATTTGAAAGCCTAAAAAAGACCCATTTCACATAAATTGTATCCTTACTGTATGCTACATTCAGTAAAATGGCTCTGAGCACTATGCGACTTAACTTCTGAGGTCATCAGTCGCCTAGAACTTAGAACTAATTAAACCTAACTAACCTAAGGACATCACACACATCCATGCTCGAGGCAGGATTCGAACCTGCGACCATTGCGGTCGCTCGGCTCCAGACTGTAGCGCCCAGAAACGCACGGCTACTCCAGCCGGCTACATTCAGTATAGGTTAAATTGTTGCACCTAAGCCCTGTACACACAAATTTAAATGATTAAAATCACACCAGTAACAGTATGGTGTCAGTAATTCGTGAGGATATCTAACAGTGCAATTTATGTTTTACTCCTTCTGTTTACATTGTACTTGTTGAATCTGAATATAATTGTTTTTCATCGATGGTTTCTATTTTAGACTATCTGAAGTGGAAGTCTGAGGAGGAGAGAAAAACAAAAAGTAGTTTTGTGTCTCGTTATGGCACTAAGCATTTAAAGGATGGCACTGCAAAAACCACCTTTGTATGCCACAGAAGTGGCACATTTTCATCCAAGTCAGATAGAAAAAGGTTGTGAAGTCCCAGGGTACTAGCAAGATGGTGAACCATTGTGTTGCTGCCATAAGAGCTTCACGAAGAAGAAAGTGGAATTTGTACTGTCATTTACCACAGAACAGAACATTGCTTTCCTGCATCTCAGTAGTTCTGATAGAGAAGCCATCACTGGTGAGTATTACCTTAATTGTAGAATGCTGCTGCTCTTTCAGAGATCTCCTAGTATGTGAGTCAAACTTCTGATTAAAATATAGCATGAAAGTTTGAGAATCCGTTATCAGGCATGCTTTTAGTTACATGTAGTTGACTTTTACTTTTTTTACGGTGCAGGAACATTGTTTTTTACTGTTGAGAAATGACTATTGTTATGGATATGTGTTCTGGAGCAAAAGATGTAAATACATTGATTGGCAGTTCATATGAATGCAATTTGTGACGGTAGCATGAGTGCGGTTGTAAAAGACCAGACTGTTGTGATCCATACTGACCACCATAGTAGTGATTGTAATTCCATGTACTTGGGTGGGTGAGGGCAGGTGTAATGCATTACAGTAATGCAAGTGTGGAAGGAAGTTCTGAAATACTTACATATTGCCTTGTGTTATTGTATGTATCATAGTAATCTATTTTACAAGAATAGATAATTACTGCATCTGGATATACTATTTTTTCTTGTCCGGTGCGTTAAACGTGGTGGATCAGGACATCTGCAACTGCAATAATGGACTTGAGTTAGATTAAAGCACCAGTTACAATGCTCTGGCATGTACTTGCAGACATCATAACCAGTTGAAAGTGGCCTTGGTAGTTGAAACAGGGAAATAATACATTGCAACTGGTGCTGAAATCTGGTCTCAGTTTATTCTTCTGTCCTCAGTGTATTAATGACGTCTTCAGCTATGTTGGAAGGATATGCTGAATATACTGTTAAGCCGAATATACTGTTAAGCCATTTCTTAAACTATCCAGCTTATACATACTTACAGCAACTTTTATATTTCATGAATTTATTTTATTGAGGGTGATTAACTGCAGTGTTCTTTCTGCATATTGTGCGGATGTACATACTCAGAAATGCCCTGTTTGTAGTTGGAGTAATTTTGAAATGTTGCAGGTTAAATTACTAAGGAGGTCACTCTCCAGAGAATTCTGGATGATGTGCGGGACTCAATTCATTCCAGCGAAGTGGAGAGGCTGCATCTCTTGACTCGACATGACCTTCCACCATTGGTAATGATCAGCAGCATAGCATTGACGAAGTCGACTGACTTCCAGAAACAGTTATTACTGAGATTTGGACAAAATATCGTATGTGTAGACTCCACACATTGTACAAATGTCTACAAGTTTGTGACCACATTGTTAGTGGAATGCGATTGTGGTTCAGGTATGCCTGTAGCATTCTGTGTTTCAAATCAGGAGACTACTTCCATAATGACTCATTTCTTTAGTGCTGTGAAAGAGAGAGATGTCATCATAAAAGTGTCTGTATTTGTGTCTGATGACACAAATACTTTCTGCTGTGTGTGGACTTGATTCATGATACCCACAGAAAATAACCTGCTGTGTGCTTGACACATACACTGCAGCTGGTGGAATAATTTGAAGAAAGTCCATGGCAATGAAGAGAAAGAAAGCACTTGTATATAATGCTCTTCATACATTGCTTGAAGAAGCGGACATAGAGAATTTTAACGAGCTGTTGGAGTCGTTTGTCGGGTAGCTTCAAGCAGATGAAGTTACAAGAAACTTTAGTGTATATCTCCAATCAAAGTATTTATTCCGGCCTCACCAGTGGGCATACTGTCACCATCGCAATCCGGGTATAAACACAAATATACACCTTGAACCAAAGCATTGAGTCTTAACATATTGTTATTTAGATGGAACATTAACAATAGACTTGGCCAATGGTTCAAATGGCTCTGAGCACTATGGGACTTAACATCTGTGGTCATCAGTCCCCTAGAACATACAACTACTTAAATCTAAATAACCTAAGGACATCACACACATCCATGCCCGAGGCAAGATTCGAACCTGCGACCGTAGCAGTCACGCGGTTCCAGACTGAGGTGCCTAGAACCACACGGCCACACCGGCTGGCAGACTTGACAAACTACTTGTTGTGTTGATGAAATTAGTGGGTGACAAACTGTGTGCTCCAGAGGTTAAACTGTGTAAGGGTGGCCATTCATATAGGCTCCACGTTACTGAAGCTCATCACAAAGCTTCATATAATGTTAAGGAGAGTGACATAACAGCCAATACTGATGGCACAAAGTTTGGCGTGAAATCACAAACACACTGTGATTTTAAATAATATTGAATGTAGATTGGCGTGTAAGTTGACATGTTCCATTTGTAATATATGTATACATGCTTTCAGTTGTTATTGTGCAGACAGTTTAATTCATTTGAACAAATGCAAATAAATTCATGCTGTGTCAATGATGTATGAATTACATTCCAGTGCCACATTTACACCAACTGAAGCAACACGCTTCTGCCATTTTGTGTCCACTTAAAACAAATACTGATCATCATGAGAACACATCTCTGGTCTGAGAACTAGTATCCATGTACCAAGTTTTGATTAACCGTGTCAGTTCAGTTAGTGTCCACAGAAATCCTGAAATCACTACAGAGAGATGCAGCTCATCAGTGTCACTATTTTAGTCAGACTGCAGGGAAGCTGCATGATGCCCCAGCAAAGAGAGGGTAAAAGTGCAGCGAAGACCTGGTATATGTAACAAACAGCCAAAGGGCAGTTTGAAGAAATGAACCCTTGCTGAAAAAGCAAATATTATTTCAGCACTGAGGCAGCCTGAAAGTGAAATATTAAATGTTTACATTGACTATGACCATAATTACTGTCGGCACTAACTTTTAGTTGTGTGTGCTTCTGTGTACATGGTTTGTAGACCTACTGGAGAAACCCGCCATGTAAGACAAAGAGTAATGCATTGTGCTTGGTACCCCAGTTGGTGAAGCAGAAACCCAAGCCATATTAATAAAGAAAAT
This sequence comes from Schistocerca cancellata, assembly GCF_023864275.1. Taxonomy (NCBI): domain Eukaryota; kingdom Metazoa; phylum Arthropoda; class Insecta; order Orthoptera; family Acrididae; genus Schistocerca; species Schistocerca cancellata. The sequence continues at coordinate 692,099,472 of NC_064629.1, forward strand.
AAATTTTTTTTTGGAATGTTGTCCTTCAATTGAAAATTTTATAATTTTATATACATGTGTAATTAAAACCCTTATTTGAAATACTTGGCCGGCTGCGGTGGCCATGCGGTTCTAGGCACTGTAGTCCAGAACCGCACAACTGCTATGGTCGCAGGTTCGAATCCTGCCTCGGCCATGGATGTGTGTGATGTCCTTAGGTTAGTTAGGTTTAAGTAGTTCTAAGTTCTAGGGGACTGATGACCTCAGAAGTTAAGTCCCATAGTGCTCAGAGCCATTTTTTTGAAATACTTGATTACAGTAAAATGAATTGCTATGTAACTAGTGGAGAAAATTTAGATGTGTCTGCAGAGGAGTATGTTTGGCATGAATTGGAAGACGCTTTTCATATGATGGCCCAAAGTCTGTTGTCATGATATACTGCAAAACGCAAAATAAAAATGCTTGCATAACAATTAAAAGATTTTTTCATTTCTGAAACACATTTCAGTCATCACTAAGAGTTCAACAGAATAAAATTCAGTGCACTTAAGCTAAGTATCTATTGCTCCCTTATATTTATTTAATGGCTCTGAATGTTACAACTTCCTGAAAAAATTCCTATAGTAATTATTGACAAAGGATAATTGTGGTAATGAATTTCACACATTTTTTAATCTGAGGAAACAAGGTTTCTGCATCTAAGGTGTAATTACTGAGCAGGCTGGTGCAGTTAGTACGATTTACATAATATTGAGAATTGTAAAGAAAAATGGGACACTGTTTTCTTTACTATAATTAATCATTAGTTTTTTAGTATCGTTCTATCGTGCTTTAGAATTATTTTTAGAGTTTACAGTGTCATGTGCCTTGCAGCTAGTTATTATACTTCTAAATTTATATACCATTCCTTGTCTTCAGCACTTTTTGAGGTTCATCTTTCAGAATAGGAATTTTTACGTAGATTGATATTGTGCAATGCTTGGTTGGCTAGAATTTACCAACTAGTAGGTAGCAAAGAGGAGAACAGTAAACTATTTTGGAGTCTTTCACCCAAATTTTACTGATACGGAAGAGGCTGCAACTGATTCTTTCTAGTTGGTACAGCAGTTCATTAAGTTGGCCTTTAGGAGACTTGACATTAATGTGGAGAATAATTTCATCATTGCTGCACAAAGGTATTTCTATTTTACTGGATCTTAACTGTGCACTTGCTTTCACTAGGTATTCTTTACTACAAGTTGTCAGTGATTTTTTAAAGAATGTGTCTGATGTTTATATATTTATAAATGTGTCACACTCATGTTTATATATGTGGCTGAGCTGAGGTAACTGTACTCACAGTAAAGTTGCTTTTCATCTGTTTTTTTTATCACACTTCACTGATGAGAGCACCTCATTCCTGTTTTTGGAGTTTTAGAGCATTTTTTTCAGAGTGAAAGTTGACTTTGCTTTTGGTACACTGGTCACTTTCTTCCTTCGTTCATTTTTTTAACTACACGTATTTTTCAACCTGATATGCTTCAAATGTAAGAATTTTACACCAAAATGTACAGTATGCTGCTTGGAAATTGAGAACAACAGAAGTACTAATTGATTCTGATACACCAGAGACCATAATGTGTGAACATGGAGTAGAAGAAAATGTAATCAAGATTTACAACAAAATTACCATTTGAAATATGAAGTCTTCCATTTGTAAGGTATGTGACCATTCAGGCTTTGCATGTACTAATTTCATGGAAATGTCTTGATTGCTAAAAACTTTACATATGATGGGTTTCGAGTCATCATCATCAGATCATTGTGGCAAAATTTACACAAAGACAAATTAGAAAACCTAACACACAATAATTATGAGGTTGAGGTAACATCAGGAATAGAAATACATACTGGGTACAAGTATTTACAATATGCTTAGGAAGACGATTATAAGTGACCAATACAAGAAAAACATACCATCTCACATGCAATTGCCTTTAGACAAGATTTGAAAGAAAAGTTATTATTTGGGGACTTCGTATGCCAAACAGAAGATCACAGACTGGAGGACTTGGCTCCAGATGGTGTTGATGTCATAGATTGAGACAAACAAAGACATAACTTATATAATACACAAAAACAGCGTAAATATTCTTGCCACATTTTGGATACAAGGGACTTGCATGTTTCAGTGTACAGGGACATAAGGGAGGCAGAGTTGCAATATATTTAAACAAAAAGGTAAAGGTTACCACTTTGTGGACAGACAGAAATATAGAGAAATTGTCCTGAAGCAGCAGAGGAAGGAAGAGGAGCTTAATACTAGGACTGTACCACAAGTTGCCAGGTAAGACGTTTTCTCAAGTAACTGTGTGTACTACTAAAAAAGGATACCAGAGAATTGACTTACATAACAGTAGTAGGTGATAATATAAAAACACTAGAAGGCAGTTCTCTTTCAATGGACTTATATGATCTAATCAGAAGTCACAACCCAAATTTAGGAAAAAATGCTATACAGTATGCTGCTGTTCCACCATTAGCAACACTGATAAATCATGTCATCAGTCTATACAGAAAATTTCAGGTATTAAATATTAATTTCAGACCATTGAAAGCTGTTTATATAAATAATCTACAAATTAAAACACAATGCAGTTACATTTATGGATGTGACAGAGATTTAAAAAACTAAAGATGTTACATTTATCTCAGAAAAATGGAGCAGTAATAATAAAAGTAAAACTTTATTGTCGTTCAGTTCGTTACAGCAATAGACAAAGTCAAGAGCATACCTTTCTCAATGCACCTTAGTTTCCATGAAATGGGTAAACGTAGAACCCACATGTTACAAAGCAATACTTTCATCTTAGAAAAATTCATCAGCAGTGTAAAACGGATTGTTTACTAGTAGCTTATACAATTTAGCTTTTAAAATATTTACAGGCCATTCTTTAAAATCTTTGCTTAGTCTGTTAAAGATGCTTAGTCCAAGGACTAGGCGGTAGCTCTGTGATTTACATAGTTTATGATGTGGTATGTCTACACGTGTTCTATTTCTAGTATTATGGCTGTGAATATCACTTCTGAATACAAATTTTGAAACATTTTTCTAATGTACAACAGAACAATTAAATCAATAGGTTTACTACTGTCACACATTGCAATTTCACAAACAGAGTTTTACAGTGTTCTGATTTACTAGAATCAATAATAATTCTTAATACTTTCTTCTGCAAAAGTAAAATGTTATTTATATGACAACTACTACCCCACAATAAAATTTCATGTGATAATATATGCTTTGGAAAAAAGCAAAACATGCCGATCTTACATAGTTATCTGGAGCATATCTTTTTAAATTTCTAATTAAATAAATAACTCTTGAAAGTCTACATGATATATTTTTGATGTGTGGTTCCCAGGTCAATTTGTTGTCAATAATAACACATACAATTTTAAGTTCATAGTTCATGATGGTCAGGGATGTACTTCAAGCTAATGTAAAGTTCTTGGGTTTTACTTTCGTTTAGCAAGAAATCATTCACTCTGAACCATAATGAAGATTGAGCAAGGGTATTTTCAGACAATATTTTCAGTGTAGCTAGATCTGAGCTTTTATTTAGAAAAGTTGTATCACTGGCATACAATATTGTGTGAGAATTTGTGAATAAGGGTAAACCATTAATCGTTAACAGAAACAATAAAGGTCCGAGCACTGACGCTTGTGGAACTCCAGGCCTAATATAAACCAAATTTGACTTCTCTCTACCGAAGATCTAGGGAAGATTTAAACATCTTTATACTGTTGCCATCAAAACCAGAATAGAGTAGCTTATTCAAGAAAATATTGTGCTCCACACAATCAAACGTTTTGCTTAGGTCACAAAACGCAGACTGGACACAACACCTAGCCTCGAACACATCTAGGACAAATTTTACTATGGACTCCATTGCATTAGTTGTGGATTTACCTTTCGTAAATCCAAATTGTTTTTCACTGATTATATTTGAATAAACACTAACTTTTTTATAAATTATTGTTCAAAAATTTTTAGAAAAAACAGGGGCCTACAGCTAGTGGGAAGGTTCTTTTCACCTTTTTCATGTATAGGCACAACTCTAGAAATTTTTAGTTTCTCAGGGAACTTACTTTCAGCTAGATATTTATTTACACAAAATATGAAGGATAAAATACACAGTCAATAACATCTTGCAACAAATTACATGACAAATCATAGTAATCACCAGTACCTGAAGGTTTGAAATTTTTCATTACTTTCAAGATAGTATTCGGACTCATTTCTATGAAAGTGCTTGGAAAAGACTTTTCAAAGCAGTTGTCCCTGATACTAAGTGCAGTTTCAGGAAGTTTGTTTATTGAACTACTAATTTCTTCACTGGATTAGATACAAAATTTATTGCATCCTTGTGTAGTTATGGCAATATCACCTGTTTGTTTAGTTTAGGCAATAAAGTTCATTACACTCCAGGCTTCTTACCATTTGTTTTTGGATTTCTCAATGTTTAATATATCATGTAGTTTCATTGCATGATTGATTTCCTGCCTGTACTTATATTTAGCTCCAGCATACACTTCTTTACACACTTCTTATTTACCAGTTTTGTACAAGCCAGAATGTACGATAACAGTAATAATGTTATAGCAAAATCCATGGTTAAACACTGGGAAACTTTCTGTTCATCTCTAATCTATTGCATAAATATTGCATGCTGTAAGAAAACCAAAAATAATGTCGAAGAAGAAGCTGAGCAGCACAGTCGCTGCAGTGTAGTGGTTATGATACTAGAGTGTTGCGTGGGGGATAGTGAGTTCAAAACTTTCCTAAACTGTAAGATTTTAATTTCTATACTTGGTTGAGTACAGAAATATCCACAAATGGCAAGAATCATTATACTGGAATATCCTGTAGCTGTATATATACCGTATGTGTTCTGGCCAGAGGCAGTTTGCTCCCCGCTCTTGTATATGCAAGTGCTGAACAAACCTTCGTTAAGTGAAGGTAGTGTTTGTCATTCATCTACTTACACCCTCTTCTATGTGACATTATTCTGGTCGAGACGCTGGGTATAGGAACTTGTGATACCACACATTATCGACGACACAGTGGCTCCCAACAGACTACAACGGAGCCGCCGTTTACATGGCGAGAAACCCGAGTTCGAGCTATATTCATCAGATCGCAATCTATCGGGGACAGAAGAAGAAGAGGACGTTACGATGACAGCAACTGTGTGCCACCAGGTGAGACATCCTTCCGCGTTCTCTGGTGATGATGGCCAAGATCCAAACAAGTGGCTGAAGGTATATGAGCGTATAGCCAAATTTACAAATGGGATGACGCTGTGTTTGGCTAACGGATTTTTCTACTTGGAGGGTACTGCCAAGCAATGATATGAGAACAACGAAGAGAAGTTCAAAAGCTGGAAAGTATTCCAGGCGGAACTGCGCAAGTATTTCGGCTACACACAACGACAGAAGTGCAAGGCTGAAGGTAAATTAAAGTGCAGGGCACAGCGTCCAGGAGAAACTACAGCATCCTACATTCAAGACGTCTTGGAGCTGTGTAAAATAGTGGATCCTAGAATTAAGGAGGAAGATAAGGTTGCATGTCTCATGAAGGTTGTTGCTGAGAACATGTATCAAGCCATCCTCCTGAAGGAGGTTTCGACAGCAGACGACTTCATAAAATGGTGCCAGTATATCGAGACAATGCATCAAAAAAGAATTACAGGCAAGAAGTTTGAACGGCTTCCAAATGTCGTATCGATGTCTGTGATGGAGGAAGAAACTGATTTCACAAGTGTTCTTCATCAGATAGTGAGAGAGGAAGTTCAGAAGGCACTTGGATTGAACGACGAGTAAAAAACCGAGACGCTTCAAGAGGTCATAAGGGAGGAAGTGGAACAGACATTGAACCCAATCTCTCGTCCTTCATTTCCTTCAAAACGGAAAAAAAGTCGAGACCGAGGCGAAGTTACATTCCTACAACGCCGCATGAGGAACCTGTTTGGGCACCAAGGAAGACTGACATCTGGAGGACCCAAGATAACCAACCACTATGTTTCCACTGCGGACGACCAGGAGATGTTGTGTGTAATTGTCGAGAAAGGCGGCGGATATTTGATGACGCCCACGTCAGAAGACAGCAGACCGACCTTAGTAGACGCCAACTCCGGAACGACGAAGATAAACAAGACGTTGTGGGTGCAGGACGACGTAGATCACCATCGCCGCAAGCTAGCCGCTGGAGAGGAGGCGCCCCAGCACGCCAATCAAGGTCTCCATCGCCGTTTTGAAGCTTCAGCCGATCACCTAGCCTCCGCAACCTGGAAAACTAAAGAGTGCAACCTTCCTTGGAAGTGAGGCCACCGAAGAGAAAAATCCTCCGCCGTCGATTACTACAAAAATGATAGGAAACCACGTCGATATCCTCATGGATGGCCGACCAGCCCAAGCTCTTGTGGGCTCTGGAGCATCATATTCAGTCAAAGATGTACCATTCATGTGGGTAGAAGTGGCCAATCATAGCCCTTAGAATTCACCGTCTTACAAGAGTCCATTCATGACGTCATTCTCGGATGGGACTTTTTGAAAGCTTCTTAGGCAATTATAGATTGTGGTCGCTCAAAGATTATGCTAGACGAAATGAGATACTGTGGACAGGAAGATCCGCATCCGAGTGTGTGGAGAGTATGTGTGCTGGATGAAGTATCATTCCTGCAGTCAACGCTAGAAAGGTAACTGTCGTGTGTCATGCCATGTGTCAACCGATGGATCTTGTTGTGGAATGTAAGAGAAACATACCACCAAAGAATAACGGTCATCCCAACCTGTTTCGCTCGTTTGAGTACGGATTTGGTGAATTGTGGATAGTTAACTGTCGCCAAGAACCGCAGATCCTTCCAAGATGCTTGTGCATAGCAAACACTGAGCCGTTAACTGAAGAACAGGTGAGCGTCATAGAAACCTCCCACGCCGAGTCTGTTGGCGAAATTAGCGCTACCACTACGAGACAAGATCTTGTAGCTCGACTATCACCAGATCTCACCAGGGAACAACAGAAGAAACTACTTTGTCATTCTTCAAGAGTTCTCTGAATGCTTCAATTCACAGGTGAAGAGCAAATTAGACAAATCGACGGTGAAGCACTGGATTAGCATTGGAGACCATCAACCAATAAGCCAGAGAGCATACCGTGTGTCAGCAATGGAACGTCGAATAATTTGCAACGAGGTAGAGAAAGTGATGAAGAATGACATCATTCAGCCTTCGCATAGCCCATGGTTGTCACCAGGTAGAAGGATGGCACTTGGCGCTTTTGTGTTGATTACAGGAAGCTTAATAAGATAACTAAAAAGAACGTTTAACCTCTTCCACGAATGGACGATGCACTTGATTGTCTGAACGGGGCTAAGTTTTTCTCAACCATGGACATGTACTCGGGATACTGGTAAATCGAAGTAGATGAGGCTGATCGTGAGAAAACTGCATTCATCACCCCTGAAGGCCTGTGTGAGTTTAAGGTAATGCCGTTTGGTTTGTTTAATGCACCAGCAATTTTTGAACAGATGATGGATAATCTTCTAAGGCACCTGAAGTGCACTATGTGTCTTTGTTATTAGATGACATTATAGTGTTCTCAGAGACATTTAATGAACATATAAAAAGACTGAAGGCCGTTCTTAAGTGTCTCCAACAAGGCGGACTGAAACTTAATCCAAGAAAGTGTTGCTTTGGAGCAAAAAAAATTAAAATACTTCGACACCTTGTGTCAAACGAAGCTGTGCGGCCAGACCCAGAAAAGGTGAGATCTATAACGGAATTTCCTATTCCTAAAACTATTAGAGATGTAAGAAGCTTCCTTGGATTATGTTCTTATTACCGTCCTTTTATCAAAGACTTTTGTATCAAAGCCAGGCTACTCCAAGAGATGTTAAAAGCTGATGCTAAATTTATCTGGGGTGGTGCTGAACAAGATTCTTTCGATGTGCTGCGAAAAGCTCTGACGACTGACCCTGTACTTGGTCTGTATGTTGAGAGATCACCTACAGAACTACAAACACATGCAAGTGGGTGTGGGATCGGTGCTGTTCTGGTGCAAATTTCGGATGCAAAAGAAAAGTTTATAGCCTATGCTTCTAGGACACTTACAAAAGCCAAGAGAAACTACTCAACTACAGAAAGAGAATGTCTTGATGTGATCTGGGCCATGTGCAAATTTCGACAGTATCTCTATGGAGGGCCATTCACAGTTGTTTCAGATCATCATTCAATTCGTTGGCTGACAGGTCTTAAGGATGCAACAGGACGACTTGCCAGGTGGGCACTACATCTTCAAGAGTACGACATTACCATAGTGCACAAAAGTGGGAGAAAACGCCAAGATGCCGACTGTCTCTAAAGATACCCTGTGCAAGACCGTAAGACTTCGATGAAGGTAGTGACTGTCTCGCTGCACTCCAGGATCTCTCTGCTGAGCAGAAGGAGGACGCTAAGATATATCAAATTATGCTTGCCTTAAATCGGTCAGAGGATGCGAAAGGACAATTTAAGGTAGTTAATGGATTACTTTGCAAGAAAAACTCTTTTATTGGAAAGAGGTGGTTACCAGTGATTCCTAAACACATGCGCTTAGATGTTCTACAGAAATTCCATGACACACCTGAGGCCGGACGTTTAGGATTTATTGAGACATATGATAGAATCCGCAAGAGATTCTTCTGGCCAGGTTTATTAAGGAATGTCTGTCACTATGTGTCGCACTGTAGAGAGTGCCAGAGGAGAAAGGCAGTTCCTCAGAAACCACCTGGTCTATTCATACTAATTCCACCAGCCGAAACGCCTTTCCAGCGTGTTGGAACTGACTTCCTTGGGAGGACGACGTTTCAATCCCGCGTCCGGCCATCCTGATTTAGGTTTTCTGTGATTTCCCTAAATCGCTCCAGGCAAATGCCGGGATGGTTCCTTTCAAAGGGCATGGCCGACTTCCTTCCCCGTCCTTCCCTAATCCGATTAGACCGATGACCTCGCTGTCTGGTCTCCTTCCCCGAAACAACCAACCAACCAGCTTCCTTGGACGATTTCCAACGTCTGCTAGTAGCAATAGATGGATTATTGTTTGCACTGATTGTCTGACACGCTATGCCATTTCAAAAGCCGTGAAAACAGCCGAAGCATCTGACGTAGACAAATTCATCGTGGAAGACAGCGTATTAAAACACGGTGCCCCAAGGTCGTTAATTACGGATCGGGGGAAGTTTTTCAGTCGAATCTTGTGACAGAGATAAACTGTCGGTGCAACATTACTTATCACATAACGACTGCCTACCATCTCCAAACTAACGGACTTACTGAACCCTTTAATAAGACCTTGACCGACATGCTTTCAATGTTCGTCAATGTTGAGCAGAGTAACTGGGATGAGGTGCTACCTTTCGTGACGTTTGCCTACAACACCACCAAACAAGACACCACAGGATTTACGCAATTTTTCCTGGTGCATGGGGGTGAGGCGGCTACGACAATGGAGACTGTATTTCCGTTACATCCTGATGACGTAGACGACCACTACATCGGCCAGGTGTTAACCAGAGCTGAGGAAGTACGGCAGTTAGCTCGACACCGCACTCTGCAGGCTCAAGAAAACGATTGCCGAAGGTATGACGCGAGCCAACCAGGCTGGTGACCTCGTCTGGAACTTCACTCCTGATCGGAAGGATGGTCTCTCTGAGAAGCTTCTCAGGCTCTACTTTGGACCTTATATGGTTGTAACACAGTTGTCTGATGTTACTTATGAAGTTGAAGATTTCTACCCCGACACAAGACGACGAAAGATCGAAGATACGGTCCACGTCCTTCGAATGAAGCCCTACAAGGATCCTGCCACCCAGGGCAAATTCGAAGCTACAGTGACAGGCAATAAGAGGAAAGGTGACAAAGAGCGTGGCGGCAAAAGAAGTTCTAAGAAGATCACCGCCATGACGAGCATCAGTTATCGGGAGTCGGAGTATGCAGGACCGATGTCTCGTTCCCGGACTAGGACGTCGTAAGGAAAGAGGCGGTTACAGAAGTAGCTGAGTAGCTCTGTAGTGTAGTGGTTATAATACTAAACTGTTGCATGGAGGGTTGTGAGTTCAAAATTCTCCTGGGATGTACGATTTTAATTTCTATATTCGGTTCGAGTAGATTCTAGAAGTATGTACAAATGTCAAGAACCATTGTACCGGCATATACCGTATGTGTTCTGGCTGCAGGCAGTTCGCTCCGCGCTCTTGGATGTGCAAGTGCTGGAACCTTTGTTAGTGAAGCTAGTGTTTGTCATTCATCTAATTACACCTTCTTCTACGTGACAATATATAAACAAGCTTTGTTAGTAAAAATTTTGAGAAATTGAAGACCCATGTACTTAAAATATTTGCGTGATACTCTAATTAAAGCTTGGACAGACAAAAGCTACACATTACTTTAATATATATCCTATATAAAATTATATATAAAATATATAACGGGTGAACATAGCACAAATCTCGAATTGTTATTGACTGATTTACTTCAAGTTTTTACATGATACTCTAATAAATATTTGGCTTGACGTAAGCTATTATTTTTCAGACATATATTATACAGTGTGGTCCATCGAAAGTGACCGGGCCAAATATCTCACGAAATAAGAATCAAACGAAAAAACTACAAAGAACGAAAATCGCCTAGCTTGAAGGGGGAAACCAGATGACGCTATGGCTGGCCCGCTAGATGGTGCTGCCATAGGTCAAACGGATATCAACTGCGTTTTTTTTTAATAGGAATCCCATTTTTTATTACATATTCGTGTAGCACGTAAAGAAATATGAATGTTTTAGTTGGACCACTTTTTTCGCTTTGTGATAGATGGTGCTGTAATAGTCACAAACTTATAAGTACGTGGTATCACGTACCATTCCGCCAGTGCGAACGGTATTTGCTTCGTGATACATTACCCTTGTTAAAATGGACCGTTTACCAATTGCGGAAAAGGTCGATATCGTGTTGATGTATGGCTATTGTGATCAAAATGCCCAACGAGCGTGTGCTATGTATGCTGCTCGGTATCCTGGACGACATCATCCAAGTGTCCGGACCGTTCGCCGGATAGTTGTGTTATTTAAGGAAACAGGAAGTGTTCAGCCACATGTGAAACGTCAACCGCGACCTGCAACAAATGATGATGCCCACGTAGCTGCTGTCGCGACTAATCCGCACATCAGTAGCAGACAAATTGTGCGGGAATCGGGAATCTCAAAAACGTCGGTGTTGAGAATGCTACATCAACATCGATTGCACCCGTACCATATTTCTATGCACCAGGAACTGCCTGGCTACGACTTTGAATGTCGTGTACAGTTCTGCCACTGGGCACAAGAGAAATTACGGGACGATGACAGAGTTCTTGCACGCGTCATTCACCAACAGCGGTAACGTAAACCGGCATAATATGCAATATTAGGCAACGTAAAATCCACGATGGCTGCGACAGGTGGAACATCAGCGACCTTGGCGGGTTAATGTATGGTGCGGCATTATGGGAGGAAGGATAATTGCCCCCCCCCCCCATTTTATCGATGGCAATCTAAATGATGCAATGTATGCTGATATCCTACGTAATGTTCTACCGATGTTACTACAAGATGTTTCACTGCATGACAGAATGGCGATGTACTTCCAACATGATGGATGTCCGGCACATAGCTTGCGTGATGTTGAAGCGGTATTGAATAGCATATTTCATGACAGGTGGATTGGTCGACGAAGCACCATACCATGGCCCGCACCTTCACCGGATCTGACGTCCCGGGATTTCTTTCTGTGGGGAAGATTGGAGGATATTTGCTATCGTGATCCACCGACAACGCCTGACAACACGCGTCAGCGCATTGTCAATGCATGTGCGAACATTACGGAAGGCGAACTACTCGCTGTTAAGAGGAATGTCGTTACACGTATTGCCAAATGCATTGAGGTTGACGGACATCATTTTGAGCATTTATTGCATTATTGTGGTGTTTACAAGTAATCACGCTGTAACAGCATGCGTTCTCAGAAATGATAGGTTCACAAAGGTCCATGTATCACACTGGAACAACCGAAATAAAATGTTCAAACGTACCTACGTTCTGTATTTTAATTTAAGAAACCTACCTGTTGCCAACTGTTCGTCTAAAACTGTGAGCTCTATTACAGCGCCATCTATCACAAAGCGAAAAAAGTGGTCCAACTAAAACATTCATATTTCTTTACGTACTACACAAATATGTAATAAAAAATGGGGGTTCCTATTTAAAAAAAAGCAGTTGATATCCGTTTGGCCTATGACAGCGCCATCTAGTGGGCCATCCACAGCGCCATCTGGTTTCCCCCTTCAAGCTGGACAAGTTTCGTTCTTTGTAGTTTTTTCGTTTGACGCATATTTCGTGAGATATTTGTCCCGGTCACGATCAATAGACCACCCTGTATAAATACAGGGTGATCAAAAAGTCAGTATAAATTTGAAAACTTAATAAACCACGGAATTATGTAGATAGAGAGGTAAAAACTGACACACATGCTTGGAATGACATGGGGTTTTATTAGAACAAAAAAAGTTTACAAAATGTCCGACAGATGGCGCTGGACAGCAAAACTGCTACCGTGACGGGTGAGAGGTACACCGATATGTTACAGAATCGCATCATCCCCAGCCTGGCTGATAAACTCCTGCTGGAACGTACGATGTTTATGCAGTATGGAGCTCCACCCGATATTGCTAGACGCGTGAAAGATCTCTTGCGCGCGTCGTTTGGTGATGATCGTGTGCTCAACCGCCACTTTCGTCATGCTTGGCCTCCCAGGTCCCCAGATCTCAGTCCGTGCGATTATTGGCTTTGGGGTTACCTGAAGTCGCAAGTGTATCGTGATCGACCGATATTTCTAGGGATGCTGAAAGATAACATCCGGCACCAATTCCTCACCATAACTCCGGACATACTTTACAGTGCTGTTCACAACATTATTCCTCGACTACAGCTATTGTTGAGGAATGATGGTGGACATATTGAGCATTTCCAGTAAAGAATATCATCTTTGCTTTGTCTTACTTTTTTATGCTAATTATTGCTATTCTGATCAGATGAAGCGCCATCTGTCGGACATTTTTTGAACGTTTGTATTTTGTTGGTTCTAATACAACCCCATGTCATTCCAGGCATGTGTGTCAATATGTACCTCTCTATCTACATTATTTCGTGATTTATTCAGTTTTCAGATTTATACTGACTTTTTGATCACCCGGTATATGTAATATATAAAGTGGAAGTGCTTTTAGCAAAAATTTTGAAAATCATTGATCGATTTACTTCAGTTCTGCTGTAATAAAATTTAGTATTGACATATGCTATATATTTTTTAAAATAACAGTTTGCAGATTTTCTATTAAAACTGACTGTGAGAAAGAAAAATGTGACGTGTGTTGCTGTGCTGCAAAAAATGTCCGGTGTTATTAATTTTTTCACAGTCGGTTTTGTCTGCAATAGTCGTGTACTTAAACTCTTAGACACATGGTTTGCCTCGAATATATTCTTCCTTTTTATGTATAACTATCTGACAAACTCAGCATCACCTGCATATTCATTTTGCCAACTAGAAACAAAAAAAAAGAAAAGAAATTAACTGTGTCATATCACTTCCATGTATTTATGAAAATACCTTCGAAATTATGAAACAGTCGTTTAAAGAAATATTCATAATGTATAAGTACACCATCCAAATTAAGAAACATGTTCTCGGTCAGTTTCTGTATGCTGGACACATCTGGTTTGTGTGCTTTCTGTGTCTACAGTGCGATTTTGTAAGCGGCTATGGAGACACCTCTTCATAGCTCTGTAGACAGTTTCTGTTTTCGCCTACAACCATGTGTGCTTCGCAGCTGAAAGCTGTCAAAAGCCCTGCCAGATGTAAGGAGTGTCATTTATTCGACCCGACGGTACGAGTGTCGTAGAGGTAAAGAATAAAGCTATTGAAACTTTATGCAAGATGTGGCACTTTTGTGTGCATGTCAGTGTTTATGACATCATATCTCTTGAAATATGTGTCTTACAATGATGTATTTGTGTAGGTACATTCAGTGGCATATGTGGATGCTGTCTGCGAAATACTGTCGTGGCATTACTTCTGGACAGTTTGTAGAGATTCATTGAATACTACATTAAGGAGTTTATTTTAGTTCAAATACTCGAAATAATCCACTATAAATTTTCAGAAAACATGCCTTGCTGTCCACTATTTGAAAATTAAGGTACAAACATAAAACTTTAATTAAGATTTTTATAAAATCTAACAAAATACTTAGAGCCCACCAATTTCAGAAAGTTACAAATAACTTGGCACAAAAGTTAATGCAATATTTCTTAGAATTTTGTGAGAGGTCCTTTTGATTTAATCACTGCCTCGACTCTGCACAGCATGTAGTCAACCAAATGTCGGAGATTTTCTGGTCTGATCACTCTCAACCATGAACTGACGATGGCCTGTAGCAGCTCCCTCTTGTTACTGAGATTCTGTCATGAAACAATGATTTTAAACTTTGACCGCGAATTCTCAGTTGGGTTGAGGTCGTGACTGTTGCCGTTCCAAGGCAGCACACTGAAGTTCATCAAACCATTCCTTACTGATTGTAGCAGTATGACATGACGCACTGTCTAGCTGAAAGATGCACTGATGGTTATTACAGTGAAACAAATTGCGGATAGACGGCAGTAATTTCAACACTAAGACTTCGTCTTGGTGCTTTTTTGTGGCGGTAATTTTGCCTTGTATCACTGCCAGACCTCAATTTTCTGACTTGCCATGCAGCCCCACACCATGACACTGATGGGACACCGAGAGAGGTGGCGCAGTGGTTAGCACACTGGACTCGCATTCGGGAGGACGACGGTTCAATCCCGTCTCCGGCCATCCTGATTTAGGTTTTCCGTGATTTCCCTAAATCGCTTCAGGCAAATGCCGGGATGGTTCCTTTAAAAAAGGGCACGGCCGATTTCCTTCCCCATCCTTCCCTCACCCGAGCTTGCGCTCCGTCTCGAATGACCTCGTTGTCGACGGGACGTTAAACACTAATCTCCTCCTCCTCCTCCTCCACTGATGGGATGCTTCGAAGTTGCAGTGGTGCACTGAGGCAATAAGTCTTCTCCTGGTCAGTGACGAAAGAACTTAGCTCAATAATCACTTACAAAGTTACTGATCTTAGTCTCGTCACTCCAAACGACTCTAGCCCAGTCTGCTCGCGTCCGTTTCCTGTGTGCAAATGTCCACTGCACATGTTTCTGCCTCTGCATTTTGTTCAGGTGAGGGATCTTCCTCGGAGTCCTCGCATGCAGACTTTTCTCTCAAAGGTTCTGTCTGACCATTCGATCAGAAATTTCAACCCATGAAGTCTTCAAGATGGCATTTATATATTTTGCCTTACGCCGACGATCTTTTACAGAAAGACGGCAGATTCTACGACATTCTTGATTACTCAATATTGGTTTTCTGCCGGTTCTTGGAGCAGCTTTGATTGAAACAGTTTTTCCATACTGGCTGGAAACTCTCCTTACAACCGACTTTGTAGCCTCTCCACTCAAACTTTTTGCTATTTTTGCACACATTTAACCTTCTCCACGGCGTGTTACTGCCTTACTCTGGTTACTTGGTGACCAATCAGCACATTTTGCTACAGGAGACATCGTTTTCAATCTGTCATCTGTCTGAACTCAGCTCACACTAAAGCAACCTTATACTTCATCAACAACAATGAATTGCTACTAGTGGAATCACAACAATTACCAGAGTGCTTTTTCTCACTGGTTAAAGCAATAATAATACGCTTCCATTGATTTGTTTGTCAGAACAGAACAAATTACAAACAGCTGCACAAGCAGATAAAACAGTGAAGCTTTTAAATCGTTGTCAGTTACGTCTACTTATTCATTAAAAAAAAAAAACATAACATCACATTCTCTAAAAATGATAACTATTCAGCAGGACATACCACAAGCAAAAAATAAAAGCGTGATATATTATTAATTCAGTATACCGAAACTTACTCTCATCTCGTGATGCTAAAATGAACATTTCAACGAAGTGTCCAGAATTAATGCCATTAGTGTGTGTTTCGAACAGAGTTAGTAGCAAAGGAGTAATAAATTTAAATGTCAAGTGTGATGCGGCAGTTTTTCATGCATTTGAAGTGTTGATGAGGTCATATCTCCTGAGCTGTGTGTCGTACCACGATATACTTTTGTACGTGCATTTTGCTACATATATGGGTACTGTGTGCGAAATTTATTACGAATACAGTTAGTAACACAGAAGTAATACATTTAACCCACACAATTCAAGGGGGTGGGGGCACTCTGTTCTTCTTTTGAAAGTATTGTAATTTATTCAGTTACTTCATATTTTAAAATTTTGAAAATAATATTTATTGTTTTTAACGAATTATTATACCCTATTCCATATCTGTTTCAAATTTTTTAGTTTAACTTCAGCCAATAGCTTAAGTCTCAGTAGCCAATGTTGCTCCTCAGAGTGAATCTCGTACACAGTATTTCCAGGTTCGAATCCTTACTTACACATCAGTATCTCTTTAAAATGTATGTTGAGGATAAAAGCCATCAACAGTGAAAGAAATCTGAGTTTTTAAATTTTTTTGTGGTGGCGACGAAGCCAATAGTACATGTTATAGAAAGCGTGTTGATGTTCCTAAAGTATGCTAAAAGGTACCTTCAGGTTCTGGAACCTACTTGCACATCAGTACCTCTTTAAAAAGTATTTTGTTAATATATATATTAATTTTTTTGAGTGGACTTAAAGTACCCTCCCCCCTTCCCATTGGTAATGCGCGTTACGAAAAATGCCTTAGGTAGGTGGTTATTACCCCCCACAGCGATTGTTGCATTGCTTGTTAACGTTTGGTTTCGAAATATAGCGGCAACCGTTTTGTACTAGCGCGGAATAATGCCTAAAATGCAGCTACAGCCGTAATTGTAAACTTGAGGAACATGAATATGCAAGTAGGCACAAATCCCTTTCGCCACTACAAAGTACATGCATGGTTGTACAACGAGTATTTGCTCGTTTGATCGGTTTTGACATTAAGATGTGGCATAAAAGGCAAAAGATGAAACTTGATGTGCGATTTAAAGACTAGTTAATGAAACTAAAAATTTAATCTCACATTAATTCGTTTTCTGAGTTGAAGACTTATCCATATGGTTGGTATAAATATATCAAGGCGAATGGAGAAACATATTAACCTCTATCTCTTGTAACCTAACTGATCGAAAAGCAGGGTACAACTATGAAAGACACTATAAAACGACAGGAAATGCTAAAAGTAATATTATGAATCCTCGCTAGTTGACGGGTTATGAAACCTTAAATATTCATCTGTACACATAGACAATACGGAAGTGTTGACTCATATACACTCCTGGAAATGGAAAAAAGAACACATTGACACCGGTGTGTCAGACCCACCATACTTGCTCCGGACACTGCGAGAGGGCTGTACAAGCAATGATCACACGCACGGCACAGCGGACACACCAGGAACCGCGGTGTTGGCCGTCGAATGGCGCTAGCTGCGCAGCGTTTGTGCACCGCCGCCGTCAGTGTCAGCCGGTTTGCCGTGGCATACGGAGCTCCATCGCAGTCTTTAACACTGGTAGCATGCCGCGACAGCGTGGACGTGAACCGTATGTGCAGTTGACGGACTTTGAGCGAGGGCGTATAGTGGGCATGCGGGAGGCCGGGTGGACGTACCGCCGAATTGCTCAACACGTGGGGCGTGAGGTCTCCACAGTACATCGATGTTGTCGCCAGTGGTCGGCGGAAGGTGCACGTGCCCGTCGACCTGGGACCGGACCACAGCGACGCACGGATGCACGCCAAGACCGTAGGATCCTACGCAGTGCCGTAGGGGACCGCACCGCCACTTCCCAGCAAATTAGGGACACTGTTGCTCCTGGGGTATCGGCGAGGACCATTCGCAACCGTCTCCATGAAGCTGGGCTACGGTCCCGCACACCGTTAGGCCGTCTTCCGCTCACGCCCCAACATCGTGCAGCCCGCCTCCAGTGGTGTCGCGACAGGCGTGAATGGAGGGACGAATGGAGACGTGTCGTCTTCAGCGATGAGAGTCGCTTCTGCCTTGGTGCCAATGATGGTCGTATGCGTGTTTGGCGCCGTGCAGGTGAGCGCCACAATCAGGACTGCATACGACCGAGGCACACAGGGCCAACACCCGGCATCATGGTGTGGGGAGCGATCTCCTACACTGGCCGTACACCACTGGTGATCGTCGAGGGGACACTGAATAGTGCACGGTACATCCAAACCGTCATCGAACCCATCGTTCTACCATTCCTAGACCGGCAAGGGAACTTGCTGTTCCAACAGGACAATGCACATCCGCATGTATCCCGTGCCACCCAACGTGCTCTAGAAGGTGTAAGTCAACTACCCTGGCCAGCAAGATCTCCGGATCTGTCCCCCATTGAGCATGTTTGGGACTGGATGAAGCGTCGTCTCACGCGGTCTGCACGTCCAGCACGAACGCTGGTCCAACTGAGGCGCCAGGTGGAAATGGCATGGCAAGCCGTTCCACAGGACTACATCCAGCATCTCTACGATCGTCACCATGGGAGAATAGCAGCCTGCATTGCTGCGAAAGGTGGATATACACTGTACTAGTGCCGACATTGTGCATGCTCTGTTGCCTGTGTCTATGTGCCTGTGGTTCTGTCAGTGTGATCATGTGATGTATCTGACCCCAGGAATGTGTCAATAAAGTTTCCCCTTCTGGGACAATGAATTCACGGTGTTCTTATTTCAATTTCCAGGAGTGTACATTATCTCTTCCTGATCCATACTAATAAATACCATTGACTCATATACATCACCTCTTCCTGATCCATACTAATAAATACCATTCATTTTTTTGTCTCCTGTAGTTGGTACTTGGAGAATTTATATTGGCCGGCTGGAGTGGCCGAGCGGTTAAAGGCGCTACAGTCTGGAACCGCACGACCGCTACGGTCGCAGGTTCGAATCCTGCCTCGGGCATGGGTGTGTGTGATGTCCTTAGGTTAGTTAGGTTTAAGTAGTTCTAAGTTCTAGGGGACTTATGACCACAGTAGTTGAGTCCCATAGTGCTCAGAGCCATTTTTGAGAATTTATAACTAATGAAATGTCTGTACAAACAGGGTCAATTGCTTTGATTATTTTAGAAGTATAACGTACGCAACATTCTACTTTGTCTTATCGTGATAGTCTATGGATTTAATGCTTGTGAAGCAAGGATGACTTTCAGACGCTCAAACAAACTTTCTCGGCTATTTTAAATTGATCTGTTTCACATTGCTAGACGCAGTACTGCTCCGATGATCGTCTCACAACTGAGGTTTGAGCATGTGTACGTTCACATGCTTGCGTATCTGAAAATCGATCAAGCCCCAGGCAAGGTGAGCAGTCCGGAAACTTGCTCAAAATTACACTATTCATGATCATGCAAGTTTGCAGTTACGTGAGGGACAACTTGAGTATAAATTCGAGCGTTTGGGGCTGGGTTATAGAGGTTACCCAGAGAATAAGTTTGACGTTTACGGCAGAAATAACATTCGGTAAGTGGTGATGAGATTTTGCAAAATTCCCATCATAATGGTGCGTTAAACAAATTTTACGGCAATACAGTTAAATTATTATTTTGTAGCGATTATAATATTAGACTGTTAATTGAAAATGAAGTGGGAAGACAGCTTTTGAGTATCCTCAATAGCTCCCACGTAAAACCGTTGTTTTAGGACCGCACTAGAATAGCAGAGCTGCCATATTGCGTACTAGACAATACCTTCACAAATATCGAAAATGGTGTCACAGAAGCTTTAAATTTAAACTTAAGACTTTTCGGATCACTACATGCTAGTATACCCAAGGTAGTAAAAGATAATTGGGAATATAAAAGTCATTTCTACAGAGAAAATACGAATATTTTCATTCAAGCGTTAGCAAATGAAACCTGGGGAAATGTATTTTCAAAACGAACTACCGATGAATCATTCAATACATATTCTAGTACTTTCCTGCCCTTATTTTAAAAGCATTTGCCAAAAAAGTCACAAAAAGCAATGTCTGGGTATCTATCAAACTCTATTTCTCATTCAGCTCAAAAAATACAACAAAGACCACCGACACTTCACAGAATATATTAAGACAGTAGATATGTTCAACACGCGGATCGAGCTCGCTCTTATTTGTGACCTTGGCAGCTGTTTGGGAGAGGGGGAGCATGTAACTCACGACTCGAGCGTGAGAGTTCATGAGCGAGGTGACTCAAGCATATTAGAATGGAAGGGAAATCAGCGAAGTCAGCAGAGCCGTACCGAGGTAGTCCTGCGTCCTTGGAGAGCTGCCAAGACTGCTCCCCTTTCTCCATTTTTTCTTCATTGATTTTGGAAATTTTGTAATTTGTAAGATGTTGAAAAATATCACCTAAATGAGCTGTATATTAGACATCATTGAAAAAGAAACGAGATGGAGGCTGTAAAATGAAAAGCGTTGAAGGGATCGTAATGCAAGTGCCTACAGTAGACACTGTGCTCCCTATAACAGCACTGATGCCCCAAACTGGCTGTTGGAGGAACTGGGGCGCATACACACGTGACGACAGAGCGAGTACGTGCGCGCTTCGACCGTCCACTGCACTCCGTAGTGTTGAAAACAGAGAAATGGAGGCTTCAAAAGAAGAACAAAGGAGTGTCGTGAGTTTCTTTATAGCGAAAAGAGGGTGGGAAACGGAAATTCATCTAACATTGGCTTAAGTGTACAAAGTGCACGGCATGTCCGTTGTAAGCGTCAGGATCAAGGTGTGGCGTAAGTGATTCAATGAAGCACAGAGGTTGTTCGCCGATGACGCCCGATCTGGAACGCCACACAGCATTGCCGATACCATTGTAAACCATTATATTGAAGAACGGTGAGCTACGGTAGTAGCCGTTGCGCCACAGTCTGAGCATCAGAATAGTGACGTACATTCAGTGTTCTCTGTACACTTACGTCATTCTTCGATTAATTTCCGTTTCTTGCACTCCTTCCGCTGTCGGAGAACGCACTACAACCTTCGCTCTCCTTTTGAAGCCCCCATTTCTCTGTTTTCAGCACTATGGAGTGCAGTGGACGATCGACGAGTGCATGGACTGGCGGTGTCGTCGTGTGAATGCGCGTCCGTGTCCCTGTAGCGACGAGTTTGGCACCTCAACGTTCCTATAGGGACCACATCTTCTCCCGTAAACAGCGGAATTACGATCCCTACAGCTGTTTTTCGTTTTATGGCTTTTGGCTCGGTTGTTTTCGAAGGACAGCAATAGACAAAACGATACAGATAACCATACAGTAGATGAAATCACAATGGAGCGATATCTGTGAAGAGGCAAGACTAGCCTATGGTTCCTGAAAAGGGGCAGCAACAGCTTTTTCAGTTGTTGCAGGGGCAATAGTCTGCATAATTGACTGATCTTTCGTTGTAACATTAGGCGAGATGGCCTAGCTGTGCTGGGACTGCAAAGGGCTGAAAGCAAGAGGAAACTGCAACCTTGACTTTTTTACGAGCTCTTGTTACTCTACTGCATACTTAAATGATGTGGCATCCTCTCAGGTAAAATACACCGATGAAGAAAAATATCGCGACACCAAGGACGAACTGTGCGACATAAACGAAATTTGATAGGCGTGTTTCTACATCTGAAAGATGACATCTATTCAAATTTCGCGCCTGTCGCATGAGTGGCGGTATTAGCGCCACTATGAGGATGCAAATCAGGTTTGCTTTAAATACACACTGTAATGGTATGAGAATTAGTTGCCTTTGAGATTGAGTGTGATGAGTTGTTGTTTTAATAAAGAACGACCTCAAGGCGACTAAGACACCATTATCAACACCTTTTCAATAAACAGAGAGCAAATTCTAAGTTTATTGTCATTACGTCGACGAATGAAGAGGAGAAAAGTCAACTATTCTGGGCGCATCCCATTAATGAAAAGATAGGAGAGGCTGGTGCTTTCTAAACTTTGATTGAAGATTTCAGTTACTTCAGAATGTGGGTGATTTCCTTTAACAGATTCCATAGGCAGTTCAAGGATACCATTCAGCACAAAAAATACCAAAATGTCGAATTGTGTTCAGCCTGTAGAAATGCTGGAAATAACAGTAAGGTAAGTGTGAGATAATCATTTCCAAATTCGGCTTCTGACGAATGTTCGCGTCGTTCTCGCACGAATTTCAACGGCCTAACTCACTGTCTTCTTCAGGTGCTACCCGAGAATGGTTCCTTTTTTTTTTTTTTTTTTTTTTTTTTTTTTTTTTTTTTTTTTTTTTTTTTTTTAGAGGTGGAGCTCTTCCACGCCTACACCGGCATGGTGGCCAACTCACAGCTCAAAAGGTCAACTGCCATCTCTGCATAAGGGTTAGTTTTCACTAAAGTGAGGTGTCGCAGGATGTGGGTACTGCGATGTTTACGCACGTCTGGTTGAGATTAACCATTTATACGCGCTCATCTGGAGATACATTGGGTCGAAAATCGAACGAATGGTAGTGGTTTGAAGGGCAGAGGGAAAAAATTGCGGCCGCGCGGGATTAGCCAAGCGGTCTAGGGCGCTGCAGTCATGGACTGTGCGGTTGGTCCCGGCGGAGGTTCGAGTCCTCCCTCGGGCATGGGTATGTGTGTTTGTCCTTAGGATAATTTAGGTTAAGAAGTGTGTAAGCCTTGGGACTGATGACCTTAGCAGTTAAGTCCCATAAGATTTCACACACATCTGAACAATTGAAAAAAGTGCCAAGGCAAGCGCCAAGGGAAAAAAAAACCTCTGTGATGGTTAGGTCGGGTAGTAAGAGGAGTAGCGTATTCTTGCTGACTGTGATAGGTCATGCAAGGATGGGTTAAGTTAGAAGCGGGTATCGTGCAATCGGATACCGTGTAAAGCCATATGTTCGTCATAAGAGATCAGTCCGTGACGATGCTGCAGCACGGCGTGCTGCGGTTTAGGCTGTGAGAACCCCCTGCCGCGCCGCGTCGATGGCGACTTGGAGTGGGTGAAGGCCTAGGTCGTCCATCGGTGTCTGGTGGGCGAGCGTCGTAGCCAATCGCTCGGAGATGTGTGGTCGCGTACCGGCACCATTCCTCGCTCGTTGGCTGCGCTGACGGGCTCAGTGAGGGCCGCAGCTGAGTCTTCCCTGTGTAGTGGACGACGTAGCCCATGCCCTTGAGCGTCTTGATCGCTCTGGTAGCCCACTCGTCGGAGCAGAGCTACCCGGAACAGGTGGACTTCGGCGTTGTTGCGACGGCTTCCGTCTTCTTCAGTGTGTCGGCCGCGGTGTGTCCTTCCGCCGGCTGCTCCATTAGGGAAGCGGCGGTAGGCGTCTTCTCGTCGCCTGCCAGTGCCATCTGCGAGCGCAATTGCCGCAGTTGGCTGCATGCCTCCTCCATCTCTGTAGTAAGGGTGGCCTTAAAGGCTGCCCTATCTGTGTCCATGGCGGCGTTGAAGGGCGTAATCGCCGCCTCCGCCTCCGCCTTCCGCACTTGTGGCGCCTGCTGTGCAGTCGCCGGTGGCCGGTCCCCCTCGCCACTCTCACTGGTGCGATATTCGGGCCGCCCTTCGTCAGTGGGAGCTGTCTTCTCTCCTTTCTGTTGTGTCTTCGTTCGGCGGCGCTGTCGACGTGTCTTCTCGGTTTGCGCCTTGTCTCCAGTGAAGCCATCGCTGGCGAAAGATGGGTGGCCACGCCAGTTTGCCACGTGTGGCCCGCTGCAGCGAGCACAAGTTGGCGCCTGTTCTCGTATTCTGTCACAGGCGTGCGTGACGTGAGCGCCGGCGCACTTTACGCACCGTGACGGGTTGCGGCACTGTTTAGCCACATGCCCTTCAGCTTGGCACCTGAAGCACTGTGGCTTAGGGTCCATACTTAAGGGAAGAGCTTCGGCGATCACAGGAAAGCCTAAGAGCTTCCTTAACCCGAAGATGTCGCTGCCATCCGTCGCAGTTCCCACTACGACGATGTACATCGGTGCCCTCTTCTTACTCGTCCGGTTGTACAGCTTGGTAGTTGCACCCCGGAATCCAGCACATGACAGCCCCTCTTGGACCGTCTCCTCGTCACATATCCAAAGCAGCCCCCTGATCAGGGCCTTGGATTACTTCTCGCACTATTTCGGCTCGGTCTTCTTCTCCACAGTAGGTCGATCGACAATGTGGGAGGCCACAGCGCTCTTCAGTGCGCGGTGGTCGGCCACGCTCGCTGCCTGTAGCTGGACGATGGCGTCTTGAGTCGAGGGACTCTACGCCCACTTCTTCCCTGCAGCAGCTGGCTATGACATCATATATCTCTGTCCACGACCCTCTACTGCACTGAAAGTACAGAGGGGGGACAGGTTCGTGATGCTCATCGCGCTTCCGTTCTGCATTCCTGCCGGGTTGCGGTGTCGAAGGCTTCTTCTCTGCATCTGCCTTCTTCTTCTGCCCGTTTCGTGATGCGAGGACATGATAAATTTGCACGCCACAGCCCAAGCACAGCTTCACATCTCTTCTTCTGTCCAAGCACAGATAGTGCGCTTCACCAGTAATACGCGCGCCTCCGCTGCTCGAGCGCAACTGTTGGTGGGGAAAAAAAAAGAGGTGGAGCCCCTCCACGCCCACACCGGCATGATGGCCAACATAATAGGTCTACTGCCATCTCTGCATAAGGGTTAGTATTCACTAAAGTGAGGTGTCGCAGGATGTGGGTACTGCGATGTTTGCGTACGTCTGGTTAGGGTTAACCATTAATACGCGCTCATCTGGAGATAGATTGGGTCGAAATCGAACGAAGGGTAGTGGTTTGAAGGGCAGAGGAAAAAAAGTGCCAAGGCAAGAGCCAAGGGAAAAAACCTCTGCTATAGTTATGGCTCTGAGCACTATGGGACTTAACATCTATGGTCATCAGTCCCCTAGAACTTAGAACTACTTAAACCCAACTAACCTAAGGACATCATACAACACCCAGTCATCACGAGGCAGAGAAAACCCCTAACCCCGCCGGGAATCGAACCCGGGAACACGGGCGCGGGAAGCGAGAACGCTACCGCACGACCACGAGCTGTGGACTGCGATAGTTAGGTCGGGTGGTAAGAGCAG
This sequence comes from Schistocerca cancellata, assembly GCF_023864275.1. Classification (NCBI taxonomy): domain Eukaryota; kingdom Metazoa; phylum Arthropoda; class Insecta; order Orthoptera; family Acrididae; genus Schistocerca; species Schistocerca cancellata. The sequence goes on from NC_064629.1 coordinate 692,124,667, forward strand.
TACCGGTTGTCTTGCTGCCTGCGATAGGTCGTACAAGGATAGGCTTTGTTAGTAGTGGGTATCATGCATGCTGATACCTTGACGTTGTGCGGTTGTGCTGCTCGGCGGCTGGCGCTGGGTGCTGGTACAGAGTCCTCGTTCAGCGTCAGCAATCTGCAACAGTTAGGTTTGTTATCGATCTTGTGTCCGATAGGTCATATACCGGAAGCACAGTGTAAGGGAATGTTGGCGGATTGTTTGTGCGTCTGTGGGCGAGCTCGTCGGTGTCCCTGCTGTGGCCTGTTGGTCGGCTCTAATAGCAGCTGGTAGTTACCAGTCAGTGTTGCTGATATGCAGGGGCTTGCCGACGTTTGTCGCTTGTTTGCGTATGTTAGTTTACCATAGGTGGCTATGCCCTAGCTAGCAGTGTCTTTGGCCGCTTGTGCTTCCGCCTGTGGTTGTGGTCGTAGTTTCCCAAATGGCTCTGAGCACTATGCGACTTAACTTCTGAGGTCATCAGTCGCCTAGAACTTAGAACTAATTAAACCTAACTAACCTAAGGACATCACACACATCCATGCCCGAGGCAGGATTCGAACCTGCGACCGTAGCGGTCACGCGGTTCCAGACTGAAGCGCCTTTAACCGCATGGCCACACCGGCCGGCGTAGTTTCCCAGAGTGAGGATGAAAGGATTGTTCGAGTGTCTCGAGTTCCTGTATAGTCGTGTGGCGTGGTGGCGGATAGAGTCCAGTATTTATGCCTGTAAGGTGGTGGGCGCTCTCTAGTCGGTCCGCGCCGGCCAGACGCGGCTCCCGTCGTCGTCTGTGGTCGCTGGTGTTCCGACTGCCGTCCGCGCCCAGCTCGGCCGCTCTCTGGGGTCGCGGTCGTAATCCGTAGTGTCTGGTGCTGTGTATCCTGGCTGTTTCCTTGGTTTCAACTTCTGTTTCCTGCTGGGCGCTTCGTAACTGGTTCGCGCTGTGTCCTACCAGCCGATCCCTTCTTTTAGTCGTTTTGTACCATAAATTTCTCATCTCCCCAATTCTATTCTGTACCTCTGCATCAGTTTCGTGATCTACGCATCTAATCTTTAGCATTCTTCTGTAGTACCACATTTTAAAAGTTTCTGGACTATTTATCATCAATGTTTCACTTCCATACATGGCTGCACCCTATACAAATACTTTCACAAAGGACCTCCTGGCACTTAACTCTGTACTTGATAATAACAACTTTCTCTTTTTCAGAAACGCTTTTCTTGCCATTGCCAGTCTACATTTTATATCCTCCCTACTTTTATGGTCGCTTTTATGGAGCTGTGTAAAGATTTGTTGCCTCTACTGGAGGAAGAACATATCCCGCAAACCATCAGTCACAATACTTGGTTCTTTTGTTGTTGTTTCATAAGCAGTTTGATACGTTGTTTTCTGCTGGAACACATCGAAGCAGTGTATGAATTCAGCTGTGTACATAGTCATACATTTGTTTTTCTGCCATGACTTTGAGGTCTGTGTCAGGTGGTAAACTGACATCAACACGTTTCAATCCAATGACTGTCATAGAAAGCTGCAAAATGCATGAAGTAAACTAAGCCGCTCCCACAACGCACAGGATTTTTGAAATAAAGGACAGAGGTGATGTTGCTTATTGACAAAAATGTGGAAGACCTAGCAACAAATGGAAACTGTAAAAGTCTGCGGCATTGTGGAGTGTTTCCAAACAGTTGTCTCAAGGTGATGACCTTTACATTTAATCCCATCTTCTACAGTGACAGGGTGGCAGGTGCCACGGTAGAGACCAAGAGTTTACACTGCATCTTTCATTCTTATGGCCTATAACGCATAACCACTGTGGAACAAAGAGATATTTTGCAGGACTTAAACCGATAGAGCATGGATAATATGCACCATCAGTTGTCAATCCCACCAGCAGAGGAATGGAATGATTTTGATACGTCCATGCGAGCATGTACGTACCCTCGTCCCTCTATATTTTTCTCATATTTCCATCAATTTTACGTATCTTCCATCAATTTTCGTAATTTTAACTGGTTTTCTCATAACTTCAACGCATTTTACCCAATTACTCGAGTTACAAATCACCACTCTCGACGACTTGCCACGTCAACATAACGTCTAATCGCGTCGATCTCGTGACGCTATTAGCCAATGACACTGTAGCATGGTTCTCAATTTCTTTATTGTTCCTAAACCACCACTCTTCATTACTTTGCGAGGGCTGTATACATGTGGACACATCGTAGACCCTGTTACACAGCCTACATCACATGACACATATACTGTTTCTTAGTTTAGGAAATAGCCATCAGCAGAGAGTAGATGTAAAAACTACGTTCCATAGCCGAAACACTTTATAAATTCGGTAAGATTTCATTACGATTTTCCATCTCCCTCTATGACGATGGGAGTCGCAAAGTATTCTTGCATTTGTAGGATAAAGTCGGGGATTGAAAGATCTCACCAACATCTTTGATGATTACTATCTCAACAACCAACATAACCATAGCAGCATTCTGCCCTCTGTTTCGAAACGAGCTACAACTTCAGTCTCCAGATTTCACCATGGGTCATGCGTCATACACGGTCCCTCTAGGTGCATGCATACTGAGGGGATTAGTACTATTGTTTTTGTATAGCAGATATGGACCTCATTCATTTGAGAGTCTTGTGGTGATATACCAGACGATTAAGAAGAAGAAATGTATGGTTTTTGCACGACGGAGCTCCAGACGGAAGGAGTTTGAAACATTTTATGTAAAGCAATTGTGCTATCAATTCTGTAGAACTGTTGTAGTGTTTGGATTCCATACCAAGAAAGTACTGGGAAGAGAGAACATAAACATTGTAAGTAGGCTGTTTAGGTTTTTCTATTGGTAACGCCACGTAGCGCTCTGTATGAAAATCACCCGCTGTGCTGTGTGCAGTCTGTGGCTGGTTAGCATTGTTGTAATATTCGCTATTGTAGTGTTGGGCAGTTGGATGTGAACAGCGTGTAGCGTTGCGCAGTTGGAGGTGAGCCGCCAGCAGTGGTGGATGTGGGGAGAGAGATGGCGGAGTTTTGAGAGCGGATGATCTGGACGTGTGTCCATCAGAGACAGTAAATTTGTAAGACTGGATGTCATGAACTTATATATATATATATATATATATATATATATATATATATATATATATATATATATATATATACTCCTGGAAATGGAAAAAAGAACACATTGACACCGGTGTGTCAGACCCACCATACTTGCTCCGGACACTGCGAGAGGGCTGTACAAGCAATGATCACACGCACGGCACAGCGGACACACCAGGAACCGCGGTGTTGGCCGTCGAATGGCGCTAGCTGCGCAGCATTTGTGCACCGCCGCCATCAGTGTCAGCCAGTTTGCCGTGGCATACGGAGCTCCATCGCAGTCTTTAACACTGGTAGCATGCCGCGACAGCGTGGACGTGAACCGTATGTGCAGTTGACGGACTTTGAGCGAGGGCGTATAGTGGGCATGCGGGAGGCCGGGTGGACGTACCGCCGAATTGCTCAACACGTGGGGCGTGAGGTCTCCACAGTACATCGATGTTGTCGCCAGTGGTCGGCGGAAGGTGCACGTGCCCGTCGACCTGGGACCGGACCACAGCGACGCACGGATGCACGCCAAGACCGTAGGATCCTACGCAGTGCCGTAGGGGACCGCACCGCCACTTCCCAGCAAATTAGGGACACTGTTGCTCCTGGGGTATCGGCGAGGACCATTCGCAACCGTCTCCATGAAGCTGTGCTACGGTCCCGCACACCGTTAGGCCGTCTTCCGCTCACGCCCCAACATCGTGCAGCCCGCCTCCAGTGGTGTCGCGACAGGCGTGAATGGAGGGACGAATGGAGACGTGTCGTCTTCAGCGATGAGAGTCGCTTCTGCCTTGGTGCCAATGATGGTCGTATGCGTGTTTGGCGCCGTGCAGGTGAGCGCCACAATCAGGACTGCATACGACCAAGGCACACAGGGCCAACATCCGGCATCATGGTGTGGGGAGCGATCTCCTACACTGGCCGTACACCACTGGTGATCGTCGAGGGGACACTGAATAGTGCACGGTACATCCAAACCGTCATCGAACCCATCGTTCTACCATTCCTAGACCGGCAAGGGAACTTGCTGTTCCAACAGGACAATGCACGTCCGCATGTATCCCGTGCCACCCAACGTGCTCTATACTCCATTCACCGAAACAAGAGACGTACTGTAAACACAGCAAGGCGCGTGACCACAGCGCTGTCGTCGAGGGGTGTACAAGGCTGAGGCGTCAGAAATTAAAAAATGAAAGTCGCGTTTTTTATAATTTGGCACCTGAACATGATAAAGTGATCCGAGAACTACCTTCCGACACCTTCATTTACATTACATTAAAATTTATTGTCACTCAAAAAGAGAAATATTTAAGCTTTCAGGAAAAGTTGTTTTTTCGCGTTACTCTATATTTATCTCGCCATATCTCCTAAACTGTGTGTCGCACAGCAAAATAATTTTATAATTGTTTTCAGTGCTATATGTTGACGACGTCTGCAAATTTTCTCCCCAATAGAGTCAGTAATAGTGAAGCAATGAATTAAAATCTCACGTCTGATATAGAACTTTTACCAAATCATCATCCGAAATATAGTAAGCGACAAACTTTTTCCCTTTAAATTCTTTTGTGGGGGTGTAAGCGAGAAAAGTTTCAGAAAGGTATGAATTTAATTTTGTAGTTTGTTCGAATGTGATGGGTGCAACCGTTTGTCCTTTATGAGCGATGCACTGTGCGGTTCGCAGGCGCGGCGCTCAGTCAGTGTGGCCGCCTCAGTTGCAGGTGTGAGCTCGTTAGTGGGTGTTGTACAGCGGCGATTTCAGCATATCTTATGTTCATCTGTAAAGACGCTTGAAAGACTAGTTGTTGATTATTAGAGTAAGTATATGTGTTTGTAGTCACGCTGAGCATTCACTGTTTATGTGCGCATCCAATAGCATCACATGGTTTCTTATTTTATATATTCACTTATTTCATTAGCATCACATACGGCTGTCCTTATTATGTCATCCACGGATTCAGCGAGCGAGGTCGACGTGTCAGTTTTGAGTCCACCAAAGAAGCGAGCAAAAAAGAAATCATCAAGTTCTGAGAAGCACATGGTGCTTAATGTGTATAAAACGGAACTTTTACATCCAGAGCAGTCGATGAGTGATATTGTTTCGAAAACAGCTGCAGCTACAGGTGTTGGACGTTCTTCAGTGTATCGTGTGATAAGTGAGTACAAGGCCACACACTCTTTGAAGTCTACCAAGAAAGGAAAATTACGACAAACTTTCAGAAAATGTTGATGACTTCGATAGAAATGCGATACGAAGGAAAGTACACGAATTTTTTTTTTTCGTAACGAATTGCCATCAATTGACAAAGTGGTTACAGTCGTGAACGAAGATGCAGATCTGGCCAATTTTCGGAGAACTATATTTTATAAGTTATTGAGAGAAATGAATTTCATATTTGTCCGGCGTGCGCGCGATAGCATGCTAATAGACAGGGATGACATCTTCTTATGGAGGTGGCGTTATCTTCGAACCATTAAACGGTTGAGAGATGAAGGCAGACCCATTTACTATTTGCACGAGACGTGGGTGAACGCAGGACATACCTGAAGTTACGTCTGGGTAGATGACACTATAAATTCCTCAAAACGAGCGTTTCTGTCCCGGTTATCCACCGGAAGCAAGGGCCCATCAGGTAAAGGGAAACGTCTGATTATCGCACACATTGGCAGCAAAGCAGGGTTCGTTGAAGGATGTTTGTGGACTTTCGAATCCAAGAAAAGTGGAGATGTGCGCCGAAACCTTCGAGAAGTGGTTTCAAGATGTTATTCCTCGGCTTCAGGAAAATGCAGTTATTGTTCTTGATAACGCGCCGTACCATTCTCGGAGAAAAGAAAAAGTTCCCAATGCGAATTCCAATAAGCACGAAATATCAGAGTGGCTAAAATCTAAAAACATCCATTTCGAAGACGGTATGTTGAAGAAAGAACTTTTAGATATAGTTAAAAATCACAGAACAGTGCACAACGAATACGCAATAGATGAAATGGCGAATAATGCAGGGAAAACAGTTCTCATAATTCCTCCATACCACTCTGAATTAAACACCATCGAGTTAGTGTGGGCCAGAATCAAAGGCTATGTTGCAGTGAAAAACAAAATATACAAAATGCCGGAAGTTAAAGTACTGCTAGAAGAAGCAGTAAGAACAGTGACTGCAGAGGATTCGAACAAGTGCGTCCTCCATGTCGTAGAAAAAGCGGAAACTCAAATGTGGAAATTAGACTGCATTATAGAGGAGAGAGAGGAGCAGTTTGTTATAAATCTCAATGAAAACAGTTCAAGTTCGACAGAGTGAACCTTGTTTCGTCCTTTCTCATTATTATTACTGGTATTGTTATTAAAATTAACTATTAAATGTGTTTTAATGGAGCGTTTTGTTAGCAACCTGAATGAAAATAAATCTGCTTCGACAGAATGATCTCAGTTTAACATTATTTTAACATTATTGTTAAATTTATTTCGTACATTGTTGCCCAGGTTTCTCACGGCCCGCTGTGACAGCTCGGCAGCCAGCCGAACGCCGCCAGCTGGAAAGCGTGCGCCAAGGATTTTCCACACCCCTACGTATCACGTGAACACCGAATGCTTTCTCTGGAAACGAGCGTAGTCGCTCACGTGACACTGTTTATGTTTCGTCCCAGCTCTCGGTGAATAGACTTTAGAAGGTGTAAGTCAACTACCCTGGCCAGCAAGATCTCCGGATCTGTCCCCCATTGAGCATGTTTGGGACTGGATGAAGCGTCGTCTCACGCGGTCTGCACGTCCAGCACGAACGCTGGTCCAACTGAGGCGCCAGGTGGAAATGGCATGGCAAGCCGTTCCACAGGACTACATCCAGCATCTCTACGATCGTCTCCATGGGAGAATAGCAGCCTGCATTGCTGCGAAAGGTGGATATACACTGTACTAGTGCCGACATTGTGCATGCTCTGTTGCCTGTGTCTATGTGCCTGTGGTTCTGTCAGTGTGATCATGTGATGTATCTGACCCCAGGAATGTGTCAATAAAGTTTCCCCTTCCTGGGACAATGAATTCACGGTGTTCTTATTTCAATTTCCACAATTTCCAGGAGTGTATATATATATATATATATATATATATATATATATATATATATATAAACGTCTCAAAAATGAGATCGACAGGAAGTACAAAATAGCTAAGCAAGGATGGCAAGAGGACAAATTTAAGGATGTAGAGGCTTATCTCACTAGGGGTAAGATAGATACTGCGTACAGGAAAATTAAAGAGACCTTTGGAGAAAGGAGAACCACTTGCATGAATATCAAGATCTCAGATGGAAACCCAGTTCTAAGCAAAGAACGGAAAGCAGAAATGTGGAAGGAGTATATAGAGGGTCTATACAAGGGCGATGTACTTGAGGACAATATTACGGAAATTTAAGAGTATGTAGATGAAGATGAAATGGGGGATAGGATACTACGTGAAAAGTTTGACAGAGCACTGAAAGACCTGAGTCGAAACAAGGCCCCAGGAGTAGACAACATTCCATTAGAACTACAGACGGCCTTGGGAGAGCCAGTCCTGACAAAATTCTACCATCTGGTGAGCAAGATGTATGATAAGTGTTTTACTAAATGTTTAGATCTATTTGAAGTATGTGTTATCTCTACTTTTTTGTACCCTATCTGTTAGATATGATCGAAACCAGTCATTAGCTACCACTCTTATTCCTAATGCTTCTAATATTTTAACGGAATCTTCTGGTCGACCGTATCAAACGCCTTAGAAAGTCCCAAAAATATGCCTGTGGTATACTCATCTTTATCAGGAGCATCAAGAACAACTTTTGTGAATTCTACTATGACTGACTCCATATTTTTGCCACTTCGGAAACCAAACTGTGATTCGCTTAAAAGATTGTATTTATTCAGGTAATTCATTAATCTGTCTTTCATAGTTTCTTCTATTATTATTGAGAATGCTGACAGCAGAGAAATGGGCCAGTAATTTTCTATGTCGTCTGCATTATGTTTCTTAAGCAAAGGTACAACTCTTGCCTGTTTTAACTGCTCTGGAAATGTCCCTCATAAGAATTATCCATTTATTATATTTGTTAAGGGGCCTTGTATAATCCCCATGCTTTGTTTCAGTACACACATTGATGCTTCATGTGAGCCTACTGACTTCTTATTTTTTAGTTTTTGAACAGTTTTATTGATTTCATTCTCTGTGGTTGGAAGTAACGTCATTGTATTTAGTGCAACATTATTTACAGGTGTTATATTTGTTTTCAGGAATTTTTGCTGTAACTTCTTTGCAATACTTGAAAAATGCTCGTTTACATAGTGATGTGCATCATTTATTATCTCATTCCCCTCCCTTTGCAGTATGTTATTCTGCATTTGTTTGCCTCTCCCCGTTCCCTTTTTCATAGCATTCCAGACTGCTTTGCTTTTATTCTCTGCATTACATATTATAGTTCCTCATACGTTTTGCTGCCTTCTAGTAAATAATTCAGGGGTTCTGGGGCTCTTAAGAATATTACATTCAGTGAACCGAATGTTCTTTCAAATTCCTCTCTGCCACTAAACTGTATTGTTTACTTGGTTAAATGCATAGCTTGTGTGCCTACTGTATAAGGTTCTTCCCTGCTGACTGATACGTTTTATCTACGAGGCATGTCTGGAAAGTAAGTACTTTTTGGAAAAAAATCGTAAAAACATTTTTCAAAACAGTTGCCACTATTGTTCAAATATTTGTCGTAATGGGAAACCAATTTTTCTGTTCGCTCTTCATAGAATGATCCCACCTGAGAAGACATTCACTGTTGAACACTGTTTTTGCGTCGCCATCGCTGTCAAAACTCTTTCCCCCAAATTCATACTTCAGTTTCAAGAACAAGTGGTAATCAAAGGGTGTGAGATTCGGGTTGTATGGTGCGTGACTGAACTGTTCCCAACCAAATTGTTGAATGGAGATGTGTGTTGTCATGAACCAACACAATGCCTTGACCGAGCATTCAGTTCCGTTTGTTTTGACTTGGTTGCTTAAGTTTTCTCAATGTTTCACAGCACTGTACCATATTGACGGTTTCATCTCTGAGAAGTAACTCAACAAGCAGAATGCACTGTCTGTCCCAGAACATAGGCATATGATCTTTTTATGCTGACAAAGTTGTTTTTAATGATTGTTTTTTGGGGGATTGTGAGTGCCTCCACTCCGTCAACTGCTGTTTTTATTCTGGAGTGACATGACAAACACAAGTTTCATCAGCAGTCACAATTCTGTTTAACAGTTCATCTCCCTCATCAATGTACTGGGTAAGAAATATCAAAGCACTGCCAAGTCACTTCGGTTTTTTGACATCCGTATGCATTTTCAGAACTCATGGGAACATAGTGTGCGAAAATTTAAGCGATTTGTGATACTCACATACAAAACAGTTTTTGAAATTTGTGGAAACTCGTCACAAAGCATGCTGATTATGAACCGTCTCGTTTTACTAATATTGTCAGTCGGTTTTTCAATCAAACCATCACTGACAACAAAATGCCACCTATTTCATGCTTCGTCATGAACACTGGTTCGTCCATCATTAAACTATTTCACCCATTTTCTCACCACTCCATCAATCATTACATTTTCACCGTAAAGCTCTACTAGTTAACGAAGAATTACAACTGGCGTAACATTCTTTGCACTCAAACATCGTATTACCGAATGCACTACACATATCCGGCTATAATGCACTGGAGAGACAAGTGCGAAGGTGTACATTGGGTTCTTTAGGGAAGGAGACCAGACAGCGAGGTCATCGGTCTCATCGGATTAGGGAAGCACGGGGAAGGAAGTCGGCCGTGCCCTTGCAAAGGAACCATCCCGGCATTTGCCTGGTGCGATTTAGGGGAATCACGGAAAACCTAAATCAGGATGGCCGGACGCGGGATTGAACCGTCGTCCTCCCGAATGCGAGTCCAGTGTCTAACCACTGCGCCACCTCGCTCGGTGAAGGTGTAGAACTACGACACCAGTGCTGCAGTGACAGAAGAAAATAATAATACTTAGTTTCCAGACACACCTCATACCTTAACATAGCTGTGTCTGTTAATGAAATAAGTTGTAGATCTTCTTCTGTTTCTTCTTTTCTCACATTCGAGAGAAGTTCCTGAGATTCACTAATTTCTTTTACGATTCTCTGGGATTATGTATTTTTTATTTTATTTATTTATTTATTTTTATCTCGGGTCCGAATCCCTGTCCAGTATATATTTTCGCTCGTCGCCGCTGATTCCGCTAAAATATCTCGCTGCAGCTGATAGTCATGATTCCCCTTCAATTTACATATAATGTTTCACAGCTGCGGTATCTGTGTGGAATGCCCACCATTCATGCAGATAATTGGTAAGTCTGGCTGTGCATTGGAACCACTTTCTTCAGTGCGAATCATGGAGGTAAGAATAAAGGGAGACGCCGTGACGTCACAGCTGCGAAGCTATGTGAAGCCGAGGGTAGCCATCTTAATCCGACCAAAACATCGATGCTGTAAGCTTGTGTGCATAGGCTTGTCGCTCCTTTTTGGAAGAAGTTTGCGCTATTATGGTGACTTTTGTGGTGTTCAGGTGTAAGAATCGTTTTGATTGTGACGCGAAATCGAAGGGAAAAGCATTTCATGTGTAAGTTGTCTCGCTAAGTGTGATTTTACAACTTCTTTGTGAACGAACATGTACAACATCTTTACTTGTACTATAGCGTATTTTTCTCTTTTATAATTTTAGATTTCCTGAAGATGGAAGTCGGAAAGGTCTGTGGGAGAATGCCATGAGGAGGAGGAATTGGTGTGTGCCTAAATTGAATACTATATCTTCTCAGAATTTTCGAGAAGAGGACATTGACCGAATTTCTCTTTCAACAGTACATCTCCAAGAAAATGCTGTACCATCAAAACAAGGTATGTTAATTCAAAGATTTAAATTCTTAGATTTTAAGTCCACATTTCAGTATAATACATAATACATATGTATCGCTGATAATCGAAGTGTTGAGTAACTCACTTTCTGTCTTCATCATGTTCCAAATTAAAATCTAACATTAATTTAACTGGCGTAAAGTATAGGCCCAAACAGGACACTGTGTAGATTTACCAGTCTTATGTATTTATGTAAATATTGGTGTTATTGAACAGTGTTTTACAGTATTGTAACATAACTGAAATGTTCCTGTGTGTATCACAAACATGATGTATTTATGGGGCCTTGGAGTGAGGCCATAGCTAACTTAGTTTTCAGTTTCCATTACTCAGCCATAGCTCCAAAAGTAATTGAATACACATATCAAGTAAATTTATCAGTTATGTGAATATTTAAGGCTGTAGTTTGTGAACATCTCACTTTGTCTGGTGTACTGTGTTGTTCAAATGGCTCTGCGCTCTATGGAACTTAACATCTGAGGTCATCAGTCTCCTGGAACTTAGAACTACTTAAACCTAACTAACCTAAGGACATCACACACATCCATGCCCAAGGCAGGATTCGAACCTGCGTCTGTAGCGGTCGCGCGGTTCCAGACTGAAGCGCCTAGAACCACTCGGCCACAGTGGCCGGCTACTGTGTCGTACAACATTTTTACTGCACTGGCTTTGATAGTTAATGTTAGTTATGTTTTAGGAGTAATTGATAAGCACAAGTTTACTTATCTATGTTGATTATGGGAGGATTCCTTCAGGTCCCCTGAATAAATTAGTTTCACTTACATGTAGCTTATGCCTACGAATGATTTCATGCTGTGTACAGAATTTAAGAGGGGAGGTGCTGGAACACTGAAGTGTTTCTGCATCTACACAGTGTGTTATACAGAGATAATCTGCTTCTCCACACTGTCATGTAGAAACAAATTTATGAAACTCCTTTTTGATGAGTATCAGTGTTTGCACACAAGAGAATATTTGAGAAGATTATTCAGGTTCACTGTTTAGATTGTGAGACTACTTGTGCTGAACAAGTTTGTCTGGTATAATTATTTAGTCAAGTCACAGAAATTAACACTTGAGCTGCGTTAAATACAACTGTGTATGTGGGATAAGCACAGCAAATGAACATTTCTTTTGTTTGATGCACTATTAATTGACATTCTCCATTGAAAAATATCATTAATGATTAAAAAGCTTTGGCACTACCTTCTTGTCAACATTTCCACTACTGTGGAACACTGGATATGCACCAACTACTAACGCAAATTTAGACATAACACACAATTTTATATCATTAACTGTTGGACGAGTTGTATTAAGAGCTTGTTAACTGACAGTACCCATAGTGATACAGTGTTGTAGTTAAACAAGACACCCCAGTAGAAATACTTTACATGTTCAGAGTTTACTTTTTTTTCATTATGTGTGTCTTAATTGTACCTTCATGGAAGGGAGGAATCTCAAATTGTCTGCTGAACACAACAATGGTTTTTGATAGAGTAATGAGTATTTTATGAACAAGATAAATAGATTCTGAAAAATAGAATTGATATTTCTGGGAGGGACTAAGAGTAGGAGTATTTAGTGGGCTGTAACATGCTGTTCGTGACAAAGACTGTAACACCTTCAACCATCTATTTAAAAAAAGTGCAGTTTACAGTTCTTAACGTTTTTCATCTGTTTATTTTCTTTAGGGAGACAAGAAGAGAAACCCGCCATCGTGGAAGGAGAGCTCTTCCTTTCCATCTTCAATTTTGGCTACGGTCAGCAGACTGCAGGATGAAGTAGTTCCTGCTCTTGTTCCTAAGTATACTGCAGGACCACCAGAACTTAGTCAGGCATCCTCTGAAAGTGCTGAACTGAAGAGGAACTGTGAACACCTCATATCAAGAAGTGAACAGTACAAAACACAAATTAAAGCTCTTCAGCAGTCTAAGCGACGACTTAAGAAGAAAGTGGCTTCTTGGAGTGCTGTCATTAAGGTACTGAAAGACAAGCATCTTGTGGATAAAAAATTTCACTAAATATACCGGGTGATCAAAAAGTCTGTATAAATTTGAAAACTGAATAAATCACGAAATAATGTAGATAGAGAGGTACAAATTAACACACATGCTTGGAATGACATGGGGTTTTATTAGACCCAAAAAATTCAAAAGTAGCAATGATTAGCATAACAAAGTCAGACAAAGCAAAGATGATGTTCTTTACAGGGAATGTTGAATATGTCCACCATCATTCCTCAACAATAGCTGTAGTCGAGGAATAATGTTATGAACAGCACTGTAAAACATGTCTGGAGTTATGGTGAGGCATTGGCGTCGGATGCTGTCTTTCAGCATCCCTAGAGATGTTTGTTGATCACGATTCACTTGTGGCTTCAGGTACCCCAAAGCCAATAATCGCACGGACTGAGGTCCGCGGCCAGTCGGAGTGACCGAGCGGTTCTAAGCGCTTCAGTCTGGAACCGCGCGACCGCTACGGTCGCAGGGGCGAATCCTGTCTCGGGCATGGATGTGTGTGATGTCCTTATGTTAGAGGGGTTTAATTAGTTCTAAGTTCTAGGGGACTGATGACCTCAGATGTTAAGTCCCATAGTGCTCAGAGCCATTTGAACCATTTTTGAGGTCTGGGGACCTGGGAGCCCAACCATGACGAAAGTGGCGGCTGAGCACACGATCATCACCAAACGACGAGCGCAAGAGATATTTCCCGCGTCTAGCAATTATTTTCGGTTCTAATAAAACCCCATGTCATTCCAAGCATGTGTGACAATTTTTACCTCTCTATCTACAGTATTCCATCGTTTATTAAGTTTTCAAATTTATACTGACTTTTTGATCACCCGGTACTAGAAAGCATGCCTGGAATGCAGAGAGACTTGCTGCAGTGGCAAACTGCGAAAGCTAGTGAACAGGCTGTACCTAGGACATACAGCTCAGAACTGCGCTCCTTTGCCTTGATGCTGCATTTTTATTCCCACAAGGCGTGTAATTATGTTACGCGCTGTTTTAATACGTGTTTGCCACAACCCATAACGTTATCAAAGCGGTACCAGTGTGTAGGTGGAGAACCTGGATTCACATCCGAGGCGTTTAGGGTAATTAAGGCAGAAGCTTGTCACCCCAAAACAAAGTTTCCGATTCTATGTAGCTTGGCAGCTGATGAAATTGCCATCAGGCAACATGTAGAATTTGATGGTACATACTATTACGGTTATATTGACATGTGGTTATTTGTAGACACAGATAATTTGCCCATTGCCAAAGAAGCATTTGTGCTCATGCTTGTGGCTATTAATGCTTCTTGGAAGCTCCCAGTTGGGTATTTCTTGAAACTTCCTGTAAGATTAAAACTGTGTGCCAGGCCGAGACTCGAACTCGGGACCTTTGCCTTTCGCGGGCAACTGCTCTACCATCTGAGCTACCCAAGCAGAACTCACGCATGCCCCATCCTCACAGCTTTACTTCTGGCAGTACCTGTCTCCTACCTTCCAAACTTTACAGAAGCTCTCCCGCGAACCTTGCAGAACTAGCACACCTGAAAGAAAGGATATTGCGGAGACATGGCTTAGCCACAGCCTGGGGGATGTTTCCAGATTGAGATTTTCACTCTGCAGGAGTCAAGGTAAGGCAAAAGTCCCGAGTTCGAGTCTCGGTCCGGCACACAGTTTTAATCTGCCACGAAGTTTCATATCAGGGCACACTCCGCTGCAAAGTGAAAATCTCATTCTGGAAATATCCCCCAGGCTGTTGCTACGGCCATGTCCCCACACTGTCGGTTCAAATCCTCAAATAGTCAAAGTTGTTGATTCATATAGAAGGACAGGATTTATTGTATTCCTGGTGTTTATATCCAGTGGTTTACACATGTATAACAAATTAGTAGGAACACAAATTCATGCTCCTCTACTGAAGTTCCTACCTCTGTACAAATGTTATCAGGACCACTTGGAAATGTTTTTTAGTGCCATCCGAAGTCGTGGTTGTTGGAATAACAGCCCCACTGCTCGCCAATTTGTTGCAGCATACAAGAGGCTACTAATTCATAGTGAGATCCGTGGATCAGAAAAAGATAATCGTACACCTTTGGAAGAAATTCGCATTCTTATTTTCAGCAGTTCCAATTTTGAAGATAACATAAATCACACTTCAGAATGGTGCCAGTTACTAAGCACAGAAAATAGTGGAGCGACACCTGAGCATGATTACTTTGCTACTGGAACTTATCTCTCTGGAGAGGACATCCGGTTGTAGTGTATATAGCTGGGTTTGTGGTACATCACTCAGAAATAGTTCAAATGACTCTAAGCACTATGGGACTTAACAACTGATGTCATCAGTCCGCTAGACTTAGAACTACTTAAACCTAACTAACCTAAGAACATCACACACATCCATGCCTGAGGCAGGATTCGAACCTGCCACTGTAGCAGCAACGCGGATCCAGACTGAAGCACCTAGAACCGCTCTGCCACAGTGGCTGGCCACTCAGAAAAAAACCTTAAAGTGTGAAACATTTATCCGTGTTGTGAGGGGGTGGTAGCCATGTTGCTTATTCTCTCATTCATAGAAAAAGTTGGGGATGGTTGGTTTTATCATCAAATGATGTTGTTGATATATATATATATGTGTGTGTGTGTGTGTGTGTGTGTGTGTGTGTGTGCTCGCGCGAGCGCGCAGAAAAAGTGTTCAGGTGCTATACTACAGGTAATTCAAAAGTTCCATTGAAAAATCCCTTTTCCAAATGTATGTCTGAGGTGCTTAGTGAATTCATATTCAAGCCAGTGTTCCAGGAGTTAGCAGACCACAAGGAAAAATCAGCATCCCTTGGACAATCATATGATACTGCTGATTAAAGCAATTGCCACATGATACGGCAAAAAAAAATGCGGCCAGGTTAACAACTGATGCATTGCATGAAAATAAAATCAGGAAAACTTATACAAAACTGATACTCTTTAAAGGTCAGTAACTTATATTTCTACACAGATGTCTAATGTGTGAGGCATCTAGTATGAAGCAGTCATTATATTGAGGCAAACCAAGAATGTGACCTTATTGTATTTAATAAATGACGCACATTCTTCCTTTTCTCTTATGTCTGTGTTCTTACAACCAGCTTCAAAAAGGTTGTGGTGTCTGTATCTTGAAACTAATAGTACTAGCATATTCAGTTTATCTATGAAAATTTGTTTCCAGTGTGTGATGGAGTCAGACAATTATAATTTCATGTGTGTGTAACACCTTTCAAATATACCTTCCACAAACATTTATAACTACTTTATATGTAGTATGTTTCCAACTGATTGATACGCCACCATACCAGTATGAAATACTAGTTTTGCAGTAACTTGTGATCCGTGTGCTTCCAAATGGGACACATATTTCTTTTTGAACTATTTAGCCATTTTTCAGCAGGGTATACTATAGTTTCTTCCAGCCAGCATTCTTAATTAAGTTTTCATTGCGAGTGACAGCATATTAATGCGAAATAGAATTGTCTCATTTTTATCACATTGAAATACATTCCCATCTTTTTTTTTTTTTTTTTTTGCACTTTTCATTCTCTGCCCTGAGGGGACAGAGCGGGCTGTTTTAGGGCTTGCTATTTGCCCTTTTCAGCCATGGGTTTATATCTTTTATTTTTAAACAATTTTTACATTTCTCTTGCTACATAGTGCAAGTTTCCTTTTGGTCATTAACAATTACAAAGATCTTTAGATATTTTAACATTTACAATGAGATTTTGACAATTACAATGATATTTTAGTAATTTCAATGATATTTTAACAATTTTTGTTAATATTACATTATAGTTTCGTTTTTCTTCAGTTTATTTTACAATGCATTTGTTCTTTGTCGTTAATAGTTTATAATTACAGATATCTTACAATATGGGTAACTACTTATTCTACTATACATATGCATTTGTTTTACATTTCTTATTTAGTGTACAGAGCGAGGGAGGGGGAGTAGAGGGAGTTGGGTTGGCGAGGGAGTGGGAGTAGCGGGAGTTGGGTTAGGTGTATTTTGGTGGTTCTTTGTGGGTCATGTTCTTGTGTGCTTGGTGGTGTTTGTGTTTTATTCTTGAGTCCTTCCGTCTAGGTGTGGGGGGATGGTGATAGGATTGGTGATAGGATTGGGGCGAGATCGGGGTACGTCTTCGCTGTGTTGTGGGCGATTGTGTGGGAGGGTGTTGTGTATTTGAATTTGGGTTTCCGTTTTGTTCTGTGGTTGACTGTGATTATGTCCTCCATGTCCGGTCTTTTGTTTAGGATATGATTTCCGTATCTGGCTCTCATTTTGGCTAACCTGGTTTGTAGCGGCTCCATTCTGGTTGTCTCATATACTTCATTGCTTGGTGTCAGATACGGTAGCCTTGCGATACTTCGTATTAGTCTGCGTTCTGTGCTGAACAGTCTTTTTGCAATCGGTGCATGTATGCCTCCCAGGGGGGCTGCAGCACACTCTAGAACTGGACGAATGAAAGTTCTGTAGGTATGTATTGCCGTTTGAGTGTTGCAGCCATGGAAGCGCCCTTGCACTTGTCGTATTAGGTTTTGTCTGAGTCGGGTTTTGTTAAGGAGGTACGTCAGGTGGGTTTTCCAGTTGAGATCTTTGTCTAGGTATAGTTCGAGGTATCTAGCTGTGTCGTTTAGTTGTAGGGCGCTATTCCAGAGGGTTAGTCGGATGTCATGTTCGTTCTGTTGTTTTTTTTTTTTGTTAAGTGTCTGTGTCTGAAGAGGACTGTCTGTGTCTTGGTTGGGTTAGGTCGTATCCTCCATTTTGCCATCCAGGTTTCTAGGCGGTGGAGGTATGTGGTCGTTTTTCGTTGCAGTGTCGTTGTGCGTAGTTCCATACACCAGTAAGCCGCGTCATCTGCATATAGTCCCATTTCTTCGTGGGGAGTCGTTATGGTAGGTATGTCAGCGGTGTAAAGTGTGTACAGTAGTGGGGACAAGATGCCACCTTGGGGAACGCCAACTTGTGGGGTAAAGGCTTCTGACACCTGATTGGCGACGTGCACCCTGCAGGTCCGGTTGGTGATATATGTTTGGATAATCCTGACTACTTTGGATGGGATGCCGATTAGTTTGAACAGCAGGCCCTGGTGCCATAGTTTGTCGAAGGCCCGTTCTATGTCCAGGAACACTGCGAGTGTACAGTGTCCCTGGTTGAACCCTTTGGTGATGCTGTCTGTCAGTTTAAGGAGGGGGTCATTAGTCGAGTGGTTGTGTCTGAATTCTGCTTGTGTGAGGGGGAGCAGGTTTTTCGTCTCGACATAAGTCCTTGTGCGGTCCGTTATTATTCGTTCGTATGTTTTACCTATCACGTCCAGTAGGGATATCGGTCTGTATGATTTTGGGTCTGTCCTAGGTTTGTCGGGTTTAGGTATCATGATAGTCTTGCTTGTCTTCCAGTTTGTTGGTATTGTCTCACTGTGTAGGCAGTAATTAAAGATAAGGGATAGGATGGGGATTATTACGTGGAGGGGGGCTTTTTGTAGGTGAATACATCTGATTTCATTCTGTCCGGGGGCGGAGTTGCATCCTGAGAAGATTGCGTTTTCTATTTCTATGTCTGTGATGTCTTTGGTGAGGGCCTGCTGTTCTTCGGTTTCAGTTGTTGGGGCGTTTATCAGGGTTCCTAGTTGCATGTCTACATGTCGTCTGAATATGTCATCAACTCTGTTGTCGTTCGGGAATGAGTATACGTCTTGTAGTGTTTCTTTAAAGGCTGTTGCTTGCTCGAGGGGGTCTGTTGAAGGTTCATTGTGTACTGTCTGGGTGTGGGCGTGTGTCTGGCGTTGCCCTGTGAGTGTTTTGAAACTATTCCAGAACTTTCCCCCATTCCTGTAGTCCAGTTTGCTGCATGTGTCGTCCCATTGTCGTTGTCTGTGTTGAGATATTAGTCTTTTGATTCTGGCGTTTATTCTGTTCCATTGTCTTTTTAGGTCTGGATTGTCATCTCGTCTCATTGCCTCTGTAGTCGTTTCTTCTGTCGTATTAGCTCTCGTGCTGCTTCTGGGATGGTGGGTTTCCAGTTTTCTACTACTTTGGTGGGGATTGCTTCCTGAACCGCTTTGGTGATAGCCGTTTCGAGTTTGTTGGTGACCAGATTTAAGTCGTCTTCGTCAGTGATTGTTATAGGAATGGATAGCTCATGGTTGATAGTGTCCTGATATTTTTCCCAGTCTGCTCTTTTGTACTGGCTTATTATTCTTCTGTGGGGATGGAGTGGTGGGGGGAGGTTGGCGGATGTGGAAAAGAGGATGGGTAGGTGGTCGCTGGTAATGGAGTCTCCGATTCGGGGTAGGTGGAGTGAATGGTGTAAGTCGGGGCTGTGTAGGATGTGGTCTGGGGCTGAGATACCTTGGTGTCCTATGAAAGTAGGTTTATTTAGTGGGAGTCGGAGGGTCGGGTCTGTGGTCAGGAGGTCAAATAGTCTGCGTCCGTTTCCGTTGTCTACTCTGTCGCTAAGTCTGTGGTGTCTGGCATTAAAGCCTCCTACTAGGATAGATCGAGGAAGTGAAGTAAAGTACTGAATGAACTGGACCTGTAGCGCAGTCCCTGGGGGGTTATATATGCACGCTATTTTGAGTGTTGGCCTGTTGTTGTCTTTTATCTCAACCGCGATGGCTTCCGTGTTGTCAAAGACAGCAAGGAGGGTGACCTCTTTCGCCGCAATTGTGTTGCTGACGTAGATAGCCACCCCTCCTCTGCTGTCCTGCCTGTCTTTCCTGTACGTATTGTATTTTGGGAGATAGCATTTGGCTCCGTCTTTGAGCCATGTTTCGGCGATAGCAGCGACGTGTATGTTTTCTTGGCGTCTTTGAGCCATGTTTCGGCGAAAGCAGCGACGTGTATGTTTTCTTGGTGGAGCATGTGCATTAGTATGAGGCGTTTGGTTTTTATTCCTTTCGTGTTTGCGAAAAGAAGGTTCAGGTGATTTACTTCTCTGGCTTCGTCCATGTTAAGGGGGGGAGGTAAGGTGGGCGGGGTGTACTTTCCTACTTCCTTGTGTGTGTTTGTGTTCCGCACTGGTTGTGGTGTCGTGGGTCTTGCGGTGGGGTGGGAGAGGGGGAGCGGGGTCGTGGTGTGTGGTCGTGTTGTGGGTGCCACTGTGTTTGCAGTTCTCGGTCCCAGCGGTCTGTTATTGTTACGTGGAGTGAGTTTCTCGCTTGTGTGGCGAACATGCCCTTCTGGAGGATTTGTCTGGATGCTCTGTCTATGGATCTTTTTACTTCTTCACGGCGGTCTTGAAATAAATCCAGCAAGACCGTTGTGAGGATTCCTTAAGTACTACCTCTTCTGGAATGATTTCTTCTGCTGGGAGGGGCGCTGGGCCATCAATTGTTTTGATGGGGGCCGTGGTTTCACTGCTGGTGGCTTTTTTTGTGCGCTGGAGGCACTTGTAGGACAGTGCCGAGTGTTCCCCGCCGCAGTTGGAGCACTGCTGCTTCTCCATTTGCTTGCACTGGGAGAGGCTGTGGGCGCCTGCACATCGCGCGCATTTCACCTGTTCAGTGCATTTGGCTGTTGTGTGGCTGAATGTGAGGCACTTCCCGCACTGTGCCGGTTGTGGAGGGGCGTCATGTGGGGGTTCTGCGGCTCTTCTTTTGTAATCTATCACCACGCCTTCCGCCAGCATTTTGTCCACTGTTTGCGGGTGGTGAGTAATGACCCTGTATTTTTCAGTTTGGGCGTTATTTGCCTTTGAGGTGATTCTCCATGCAGTCTTTACTTTCAAACCCTGATCGCGGAGTTGTTGGATGACTGAGTCATCTTTGGTGTTTACTGGGATTTTTTTTGAGGACGACACTTAGGGATGGTTCTGGTTTGCGTCTGACTGTACCCCTTCCGTCGCGGGGTTTTTGTGGTCGCACTTCTGCCTCTGGGTAGCCTGACTCCCGTATCTTTCGTCGTATTTCAGTCTCTATATTCTTCATTTTAATGTCTAGGAAGGCCTTGTTGCCCTTGGTTCTGTGGTCCCTGGTTACGGTAAGGTGTTTAATATTGTCTTTGATCTCCTGTCTGAGAAACCTGCGTATGAGGGAAGCTAGTTCTGGTTGAGTGCATTCCGCTGGAAGCCGCGTAATGACGTACGTGGTGACATGGAAGTTGCTGAGGGGTTCAGAGTATTTGTTGGGGCTGCTTCGTCCCGACGAGTTCGCACTGGAAGGGGAGTGAGGTCTGTAACTTCCGTCAGGCGATTCTGGTGAGTCGCCGTTGTCTCGGGCAGTGCTGTTGGGGGGGTCGGGGGGCGGGAGTTGGCCATGGTTCACTGTGCAGTATGTTGTGGTTTTTGCTTATTTGTCATTACAAATTAAATTTTTTCGTGATCTAGCCTGGCAGTGGTTTACCCTCAAAAAATGAAAGAGAGATAATAGTGTTTTCAGGTTGCGTTATCGGTTTTTTCTACTTAATTGAGCACTAAATTTGCTAACATTATCTCCTCTAATCCATTGAAATATAAACCATGTGTTGTATGGAAATACAGTCCACAACATTTATATCTGTAATGAGATATATTTTATAAGTGATTGCATATTTTCTTATGTTTGTTTGCGTGACTACTTTCCTGGTTAGTGCAGGACCACTATGATAAATCATATGTATGTGGAATGGTAAATAGTATTACATTTGTATGAGTCAGGAGACTGAGACATTTCTTTCATTCTCAACAAGCAGCAGGCGTTTCAATTTTGTAAGTGTCATTTGAGCCACCATACAACATTATACAATCCATTGGAGTTAGTTTACTGACTTGTGACAACATTGTCAGTTCACAAACTTTGTTGAAGATTGATCAGTCTCGATGCATTCACAGTAGAGTCTCCATTTACGAGGGAAAGCAGGCTGCAACTGTGGCTACCAGCGAGACCATAACTTTTTTTCTGTGCTTCTGACATCGAAATCAAATAGTGTTGTTTTGCAGAAGTGTTGGAACATGCCATGTTTTGTGTCTCTTTGTTAGTAGCCTAATTACCTTTCCACTATCTCTCTGAATGTGGTTTTTCAAAGGAATATCAGGTAAGCGCAGTGAAATTACCAGTATCTAAATAGGGTCTTGTGTAGCAGTGTCCATGCTTCTGGCTTTTTGATGCTTGGTTTCACAAATACTGTTTTCAGTTACGATTGAAAAACTCCTAGGTTCGAGACAGTGTTGGTCACAAATGGTTTACTTGCATAATTCCATCTGTAATGGGTTCAGTTCTATTGTTTGCTGAAGCCTGATTCATAATGGACACACATTTTTCAGTTCATTTAAGTCTTGATGTGTACTTTTATATAACAATATTTTTTTACATAAAACTATGTTATTTTTAAATTCCACATTCTTGCAAAATAGGCACTTAACTGAAAACAGTCATTGTAAAAATTTTTCTGTATACAAATAACAAGCAATTCATCATAAAGTGGATAGCAACAAATCAAGAAAAGCTTTTTTCTGGAATAAAATTCTGAATATAGTACCTAATGTTTATGCTTTATTTCATTTCCAGTTACCATACTTTTCATGAATGAATAAGGACTGTATAACCTACACTTTTATTAGGAGAATGATTTCAAAAGCAAAACCTAGTTTCAATGTTAACAAAACTTTGTCATTCACAAGTAATGAAGCTTTTGCTTACTTATTGAGACATTCCACACTTCTCAAACTCTGATATAAGGTTTTGGTCTGTCTTAATTCCTTCATCATTTCATTTTGTACCACATAAAATACCTGTCAGCTTGAGAAAAAGGATTGGATTTAAAAGACTGAAAATTATAAAATACGGAACGATGCAAACAAAGCTCAATTTAAAATGGTTTATACCTAAGTTACCTAAAAGCATGGGACACTGTTGCCCCATTAAGAAATCTCATTCATACGAAAATAAGAAATTGGAACCTAAGGTAAGAAACAATAAGTAGAGCTCCTTACTAACGTTAAAATGACTCCCATAACAGATGGGAATTGGAACACTGTTATACAGCCTTGGCTAACAGACATATCATGTAGCAAGTGCTGCTGTCGCAATTTATTTGTTAGTTACCAAAAAAATGCACTAGCCTCATACTAGAGCTGCTGCATACTACTTAAGAAAAGAAACGTTGGCATTTGTTGATGTGTATATAAATTGTATGGCAAAGTGTTTTGTTTTCTTCCTCAGGGTCAATATTATCCAAACTGAAAGTACCTTTTTTAGGATAACAAACTCCTAATTTATGTATGGGATTCTCCACAGTTCTATTCCATTTGACAATAGAATGAAGTTGTGCAAAATGTGACAAGTTGTTGGCTAAACACTAACCCACATTGAGTTTTTTTATCAGACTTACTTATCTGCTTCCTCATTATTTAAATAATTAACAACAAAGATTGATCATTTGGTTACCTCTTCAGATATGTGTGGTGGTCTGAACTGCAATCAATCTGTAACTCATTAGTAAGTAGCTGCTACAGTACATCATTCTGAAGTCAAACAATTGAAAAGTATTGGTTTGTATGTCACGAAAATCGAAAAAGACATTGTCACTTCTCGTAAATCTGCAACTGATTCGTACAATCGGATTGTTGTATCAGACGATCGTAAGAATAACTAAAGAAAGAACCCAAGCTTCTGATGCACGTTTATTACTAAATTAAAAAAATTGTATCGTTTACATTAAGGACTGGCATATACTAGCTATTCGTAATATTACAATAAAAGCTATTTTTAATCGTAAGAAACGTGAGATTTCGTCTTTACGAGATTTTATTTTAAACAAAAACTTTGAAACAACCAATTTGATGACGTTACATAAGTATATGGTAAACACACATCGCTATGGCACACTGGCAATGTTTTGATCAGAGTGTCATGGTGCGAGCTACAGCCCAGGGCTTCAAAAGGTAGTACGGCTGGGATACGTAGCGCCATCTCTATTCAGTCTTACCTCCATGGTGCAAATGCACAAATACGTCCGACCTCCTGTGGGAATCTCTAAGTAGCGAACAGGTGTATAATGGATTGCAGGTAGGTGGCGCTCAGTGGGACTGTGGATCGGCCATGAGAGGTACCGAGATAGCTTGTGCAGTGGCGATAACGCTGTCTCCCAGATGGTGCAGTGGCTACCAGAACTGCCTAGTAAGCAGGAGATTCCAGGTTTGAAACCTGGTCCAGTACGCATTTTCGTTCGTCACCGCTGATTCAGGTAAAATGTCTCGCTGCAGCCGATAGCAGTGATCCCCCTTCAATTTCCATATAAGATTCTCTGAGACACTGATCTTGTTCCAGATGACCCAGTCGTACCAGTCATAATTGCTGTCGAGTGACCTTATGCTTCTCAATGATTTTACATTTTGTCAACATGCTGCTGGATGCTAAACTGACTTCGATATAGCATGCAACTTACATTGTCACACAAACTTATAAATGTTAGTGAGCAGAGTTTTGTCATTGTATGTCTGAATTGTTACAAGAACAGAAAGCTGGCTAAAGCCAGACATAAATTCTGCCGAAATTTTTACAGAGCCGCAAATCATGTTCAGAAAGGATAGATTAAATAAAGTAGTTGAAGGTGGGTTTGTGTCTGTTGGTAGTAGTTTATCTTGTAGTGAAGTTGAAATAGATAGTTCCTGCAAATTATTGTGGGTAGAGGTTATACTCAAAAGCCGTACCAAAATAATAATTGGCTCCTTCTACCGACTCCCCAACTCAGATTATATAATAGGTGAACGGATCAAAGAAAACGAATGTCATTACAAATAAGTACCCCATTCATACCATTATAATTGTTGGAGACTTGAATCTAGCATTGATTTGTTGGCGAAAATACTTATTCAAAGCTGATGGTAGAAAGAAAAAATCTTCCGAGATTGTACTAAACGCTATCTCTGAGAATTTCTTTGAACAATTAGCTCATGGGACCACAAGAATTGTAAATGATTGCGAAAACACACTTGGCCTCTTAGCCACAAATGATCCTGATCTAACAGAGAGCTTCATGACGGATACAGTGGTTAGGGAACACTGTAGGATTATTTTGTAGGTTCTGGCTCACTAACACAATTGTATAAAAAAATTACTCGTTAACACTCACAATTTTGTTATTTTTCACAAAATTGACATAATTATCCAGAGCCTACAAAATCATCCTACTCTCCCTTTCCCTAATAATTAATAATTATAATATAAAGATAATATAATATAATATATAATAAAATAATAATAACTATAATAAAAATCACTTATTTTACATACATTTCCCATAGGTGAATGTAATAAATGTAATAACATATATGATATATAATAAATTAAATATATAACATTATTTACTTTTGGCTTTAGCAACAATAAGATTATTATGATTTGTTGTTTGTAAATGTTTTTTGAGAGATCTATTTAATACAATTGTACCACATTCTTAAAATTAAATTGTTTTGAAGACGTAGTTGAAACTTGGTTGTTGACAGTAAAGTACTTATCTTATGTATATGAAGAAAAATAAATTAATTGAAATGTATTAGTTAACAAAGTAAATTATTTTAAAATTTTAAGTTTTTCTCTTTCTTTCTTAAAATGTTTTAGAAATGTATATAAACATGAAGTTAACATTTTTATAATTTTTTAAGTTATTCATTCATTTATATAGAAGAGAATGTTAATAATTAAAAATTTTCAGTAAGTAATCTGTGTTGTGAACCATATGTAAGATTATTTTTACATAATTACATAAGCAAGTGTATCATTCGGAATTTTATCATTAAAAGTTGCACAAAGTTTCAGATTGTTTTTTGTGTAGTTACAACATTCTTTCTATGTGTCATATTAATTGCATAAATGGATTAATTATTTATAAAACTAAATGGTCTTATATCAGTATCTGATTTTAGTAAAGTAATTCGTTTAAAATCTAAAAATGCATTATATGCTTTTAGAAAATTATTTAGTGGATTAATATTCCACATTTCTTGAGGAAAAACTTCATTTCTACCATTTTTTAAATAAATATTCTGTAGTTTAACATGATCAAATACTGATGAATCAATTAATTGATTATTTTTCAGATTTGTATGAAATACAACAATAACAAAATATGGCATATCAAATTCTGTAGAATTATAATAATTTGTTATATCTAGTTCAAAACTGTTTTTATTAGATAAATCAGCAACTTCTTCAGATTGAAGTTCATAAAAAGAAATAGAAATTTTAGGATTTTTAAAATTATTTTCATGTTGTTCAAGTTCAAAATTTGCTTCATATTTAACAACAGGTACACGAATTTCCATAGATTCTATAGTAATATTACCTTCTTGAGGAAGAGTATGTTTTAGTTCAAAACCAGCATCATTTTTATCAACCCAACGTAAAATTGCATATTCAGAAGACAAACTAAGAGTAAAAACTACAGTTAAGTCTTCTTCAAACATAATCTCTTTATAATCTCTAAAAAAACCACCAAGTAATGGTAATGCATAAAGTACTTCGGTTCTTTTACTATTTACTTTTCCTGTATTAAGAATATGTATTTCTAAACTTATTTTATCACTAACAAATGAAGTTAAATACACTAAAACTGCAGATGAAATAAAAGGATGTTCAATTTTAGATACTGTATTATTTACTTTTTTATTGTTATAAAGTCAAACAATTTAGCTACAAAATTATCAATCAAGTTTTTATTTGATTTTACATCATAAGTTGGATAATCTGTACCATCATTTCTAACAATACTAAAATTCATATATAATTGAGCATGATTTGGATGCAGCTAGCAATCACCAACATTTATTTCAATTTCTGTATCTTTGTTCGGAACTTTTAAATTATATTTTAATTTTTTCATTAACAGGAAATGAACAAAACTGACAACTTTCAATTTTATTCATGACACAGTCAAAGATTGCTTTAGCCATCGCTTATTGTTTTAGCAATTATATATTTATGATGATTTTAGCAATTATTTATTTATTAAGGAACCATTTAAGTCGATTAAATTATCATTTTCATCAGTTATAGTAACTTCTAAATCTTGAATTGTATTAAAATAGAAACATTTACAAGATATTTTGATTCATAAATTACTGGTCCACCAAATTCTGCATTAAGTTTAAATGAAGCATTTAGTTTCTTTATGAAAATGATCATGTTTTACATACATACATACAGTGTAAAATTTATATTTAGTAATTCATACATACATACAGTATAAAATTTATATTTAGTAATTCAAAAGGAATTATTTCAGGAACATCTTTAGCTATAAATATTTCATTAGGTAAAACAACTTGATTATTACAACCAAGAAAATTTCCAATACTGTATGAAAAAATTTTTTAAAACTTTTAAAACTCTATTTACCTACAGGGATTTCTATTTTTGCTCCAACACAATAAACTTTATAATTTTTTGTTTTTTTTATGTTAAAAAATTTAATAAATTCAACTAATGAAACATTAGTATAATTTTCACTAGTTGGAACAGTAAATCTTTTTCTAAGTACAGATGTTTATTTGTAAGTTGATGTTTATCTGTAAGTTGAAATAGGTGCCAGCCAAAGCTATCTTTTGACTGTGTCAGGCTGCTTATTCACTACTGAAAAAATGTAAATAAATGTAATAATATAAATAAATGTAAAAATATAAATAAAAGAAAAATGTAAATAAATAAATAAATTTTTAACTAAACAAACAAAACAGATTGGGAACCTAAAGCAAGAAATCAAGAAACTAATTTAAAAAACAAACATAGAAAACTTTTACCATAGTCTATAAGATGTGCAATAATTGGACCAAGTGCTTGTAGAAAAACAACATTAATTATTGATAATTATATTTTAGCTCCAGGATGGTTTAAATGGAATAAAAGTAAACACTTGCATGTTTATTAAAAAAGTTTAGAACAACCAAAGTATCAAGAATTTATCAAACAATGTAATAAATTTGAACAAGAAATTATTCCATTAGATGAATGTAAAGAAAGTAGTATTTGATGAATTTATTCTACAAAATCAAAATATTGTTTGAGATTAGTTTACTAAAGGCAGACACAACGGTATAGATTGTTTTTACATAGCTCAAACTTATTCTAAAATACCAAAACAGTTAGTTACATATAATTTAAATTTTTTAAAAATATTTAGACAATATGATAAAATTTAAGTGATATTTACATGAGTTTGCTAATTTTAAAGAAATATATTTGGCAAATGTTGGAATTATGAATTTGGTTTTTTAGCAATAGATATTTATAGAAAATCAAACGAAGGTAAGTTTAGAAATAAAATACATTTCTTAAAAACATAAACATAAGCATAAGTGTAAATATGAACATTAAACATATACATATACATAAATGTTAAATACAAACATAAACTTTAACATAAATGCAAACATGTACATAAATGTAAACAATAAACATAAATATAACTATAAACATAAACATAAAACATAAACATAAAGCTTAACTAATCTTTTTTCTTCCATAATAAATGATTGCAAAGTTTGATGAAAAAGATGTTAAAAAAAGATAGACAAAATAGAAAAAAAGCTGAAGAAATAAAAGAAAAAATTCAACTTTGGGAAAAGCAACCAAGAACAGAATATGAATATGAAATACATAAAAAGGAAGATAGACCTGTTATTGATGCTATTGAAAAGTAAAACAAAGTATTGAAAGTGTAGGTGATAATGTTTTAAAAGCAACTGATGAAAATAGAGAAATTGAAAAAAAAGAGTCTGTATCGTCATAGTGTTGAAGATTTTATAGATGTAGGTTGGAATAAGTACTGGGAGATGAAAAAGCTTCCACAGGATAGGGCAGCATGGAGAGCTGCATCAAACCAGTCTCAGGACTGAAGACCACAACAACTACAACAACTTAATAAAAGAAATTGTTGATGTTTATTTTCCAAATTTAAGAAAACAAAGTATAGATTCTTCAGATAATAGTTCTCCAGAACGAAAAGGTAATGGTTCAATTAAAAAATTTAGAGGTAAATCAGTTGAATAGGTTTGGTTATATTACATTACACAAATAATTGATAGATTAGCAGCAATTCATAGTGAAGAAGTAGCTGGAAATAAGAATTATCACAATGATAAACTTAGTATTGCACAATCGTTAACAAATAAATTTGATGATTTTATGATTGATAATCCAAAAGGAAATCCATATTTAATTAGATTTTTAGATAATGTTCCACATACATTTTGGAAAAGTGATAAATATGGAAAAGGATGAGTATACACTTTAATTAACAAACTAGCATTTACCTGGTTATAATTATTGTGGTCCAGGTACAAATTTAGAAGAAAGGTTAGCTAAAGGTGAGAAAGGTACAAATCCGTTAGGCGAAGCTTGTAAAAAACATGATATTGCTTATAGGTATAATAAGGATTTAGAAAGAAGATGTATAGCTGATAAAGAACTTCAATTAGCTGCAAAAGAATGAATGTACGTAAATGATGCTCCATTTGGTCAAAAAGTAGCAGTTAGAGGAGAAATGTATGGAAAAAGAAAATTAGGTATAGGAATTAATGCTAATATTGACGAAAATGTTTGGGGATTATAAAAATCATTATAAATTGATTTAAAAAACCTTAATACATTTTAAAAACTTCATAAAAATCTTCATACATTTTTAATTCACATAAAAAGTATTTACTAAATTTTTAATTATAAAAATGAATAACTTTACAATTTATTATACTTTGCTAAATAATGGCAAAACAAAACTAAAATCAATTGAATTAAATTTAAATAATGAACAATTAATTAATTTGAACCATTTTTAATTGAACCACAAAACTGTAAAAATATAAAAAAAGATAGAAAACCGGTAGAAATTTACTTATTACATTGAGTATTCTTGTTGTTAAAAAATTATTCAATATTTAACACAAAAGAAAGAAGGTAAAGCATTAACACAACATGAAGGTGGATTTTTACTATTATTATTAGCTGCCTTACCATATTTAGAAACAACTGGTTCATTAGCTGGTGGATCTGCGGCAATTGTAAATGCAGTTATAAATAAAAAAAAGCTGATAAAGAATTAGAAGAATAAAAAAGACACAACTTGGAAATGGAAAATAAAGTTGGAAATGGACACAGTCTTAAGCCTGCTTCAGTTGGTACTGGAATAAAGAAAAAATAACCAAAAAATAATTATTAATATCCTAATGGATTAAGTAATTTGATATTGAAAAATTACCTAAACAATTAAAAATTAAAAACTTTCGTGGTGTATACATGACTGATGAATTATTAAATAAACCTTTAAAATTGAATGTGGTATAGTAAAGTTAGATACATCTGATAATCCTGGTACTTATTGGATTTGTTATTATGAAAATAATAAAAAGTGAATTACACAACAATACAGAAAGAATACAAACTTTGAATGAAGTTAAATGTGGTCAATTATGTTTATTTTCTTAAAACTGCTTTGTGAAAATTATAATTTTAATGATATTTTAAGGTAATAAATGGGGATTATTTGAAATAAGTAATATTTATTTAAACAAAAAGAACAAGTACTTAATACATCATCATCAAATTTAAAAAATACTGAAAATAGTATCAAAAATTTCAATCAACAATAGATCCAAAGATAACTAATGCATTTACATAATTTCGAAAAGAATTTAATGCTGTTTTTAAAAGTTTCATTGGTTATAAAAACAGAATACTTGCTAATGAAAATGATCCAATTGATTTAAAAGATTTTGTTAACAAACAATTCTTAGAAAAAGAATATGTTGCAGAACCAGAATACACAAGCATTGTAACACAATTTAGTAATGTGACCAATACTCAGTTTAATGAAAAAATGAATCAGAAAAATGAAACCATTCTGGAGTGTAATTAGCAGTCTTCGAAAGGGAGGTAAGAAGGAAATGACAAGTATTTTGGACAGGTCAGGAAAACTGCTGGTGAATTCTGTGGATGCCTTGGGCAGATGGAGGGAATATTTTGAAGAGTTGTTCAATGTAGGTGAAAATGCGATCAGTAATGTTTCAGATTTCGAGGTAGAATGGGATAGGAATGATGATGGAAATAGGATCACATTTGAGGAAGTGGAAAAAATGGTCAATAGATTGCAGTGCAGTAAAGCGGCTGGGGTGGATGAAATTAAGTCGGAACTCATCAAATACAGTGGAATGTCAGGTCTTAAATGGCTACACAGGATAATTGAAATGGCCTCCGAGTCGGGACAGGTTCCATCAGACTGGACAAAAGCAGTAATCACACCAATCTTTAAACATGGAAACAGAAAAGATTGTAACAACTACAGAGGTATCTCTTTAATCAGCGTTGTGGGTAAAATCTTCACAGGTATTGTTGAAAGGAAAGTGCGAGTATTAGTAGAGGACCAATTGGATGAAAATCAGTGTGGGTTTAGGCCTCTTAGAGGTTGTCAGGACCAGATCTTTAGCTTATGGCAAATAATGGAGAAGTGTTATGAGTGGAACAGGGAATTGTATCTATGCTTTATAGATCTAGAAAAGGCATATGACCGGGTTCCTAGGAGGAAGTTATTGTCTGTTCTACAAGATTATGGGATAGGAGGCAAACTTTTGCAAGCAATTAAAGGTCTTTACATGGATAGTCAGGCAGCAGTTAGAGTTGACGGTAAATTGAGTTCATGGTTCAGAGTAGTTTCAGGGGTAAGACAAGGCTGCAACCTGTCTCCACTGTTGTTCATATTATTTATGGATTATATGTTGAAAACAATAGACTGGCTGGGTGAGATTAAGATATGTGAACACAAAATAAGCAGTCTTACATATGCGGATGACTTAGATGTGATGGCAGATTCGATTGAAAGTTTGCAAAGTAATATTTCAGAGCTAGATCAGAAATGTAAGGACTATGG
Organism: Schistocerca cancellata; assembly: GCF_023864275.1. Lineage (NCBI taxonomy): Eukaryota > Metazoa > Arthropoda > Insecta > Orthoptera > Acrididae > Schistocerca > Schistocerca cancellata. The sequence goes on from NC_064629.1 coordinate 692,156,571, forward strand.
TATGAAGATTAGCAATTCCAAAACGAAAGTAATGTCCGTGGGAAAGAAATATAAACGGATTGAGTGCCAAATAGGAGGAAAAAAGTTAGAACAGGTGGACGGTTTCAAGTACTTAGGATGCATATTCTCACAGGATGGCAACATAGTGAAACAACTGGAAGTGAGGTGTAGCAAAGCTAATGCAGTGAGCGCTCAGCTACGATCTACTCCCTTCTGCAAGAAGAAAGTCAGTACCAAGACTAAGTTATCTGTGCACCGTTCAATCTTTCGACCAACTTTGTTGTATGGGAGCGAAAGCTGGGTGGATTCAGGTTACCTTATCAACAAGGTTGAGGTTACGGATATGAAAGTAGCTAGGATGATTGCAGGTACTAGTAGATAGGAACAATGGCAGGAGGGTGTCCACAATGAGGAAATCAAAGAAAAACTGGGAATGAACTCTATAGATGTCAGGGCGAACAGGCTTAGATGGTGGGGTCATGTTACACGCATGGGAGAAGCAAGGTTACCCAAGAGACTCATGGATTCAGCAGTAGAGGGTAGGAGGAGTCGGGGCAGACCGAGGAGAAGGTACCTGAATTCAGTTAAGAATGATTTTGAAGTAATAGGTTTAACATCAGAAGAGGCACCAATGTTAGCACTGAATAGGGGATCATGGAGGAACTGTATAAGGGGGGCTATGCTCCAGACTGAACACTGAAAGGCATAATCAGTCTTAAATGATGATGATGATGATGATGATGATGATTTAGATTTATTTTCTATTTTGTCACCAACTTTATAAGCATACATGTTTGCTTTTAAGCCAAAAAATACTTCCATTATTTTTCCATTTCATTCATCTTTAATTTTACCAACAACTTTCTTGTTTTCTTGTTTAATAACATATATATTATCTTTATCAAAGTAATCGATCATTGATTTCATATCTTCATAAAAGTCTTGAGTTCTAATATTATAACTATCTGTACCGTGATATTTAAACATTATTTTCTCCATATTTAGTTATCATAACTTCATTGTGAAATTCATAGTTTAATTCCTTAGATAAATCAAGTACTCTTAATCCAATATATATAGGTTTATTAGAAATATTATTTTAGTTTTAATAATATGTATTGCAGCAAAATTTTCATTAAAGTTAATTCTATATTCAAAGTTTGGTTCAGCTACAAGTTTATCACATACTCTACTATTTGAAATTTTCCATTGTTGTACCAAATACAGAATTATTCATGAACTTATAGAAGTCTTTTTCAAAGTCATTTGTAGCTTTAGATCGTAAATGAGTGTCTAGATCTATTTATTTCATTAACCTATAAGATTCTTTAAATTAAAAAATTTTATGTATTTTTGTAAGTTGCATTCCTAAAGATAAATATTGTTTATGATTTCTATAATGTAATACATAATTATGGTTTTTATCTAAATTATTCATTAATTTACTTTCCTTTGTACTGGGAGCACGTTTTGATTCAGGAGCTAATGGTAAATATATATGTAAATCATCTAATCCTTTGCATATTCTAAATCTACTTCAAATATATAATCATTTTCAGAATTGTTAGAAACTTCATTTATATTTGTAGAAATAAAATTATTTGGTTCTTCCCATTTTAATCCACCAAATGGTAAATATTGGTTAATATCATAACCATATAAATTATTTGCATCTAGATAAATTATATAATTTGATACTTCTTTATTAGTTATTTATTTAAATATTTATTATTATCTTTTACATATCTGTTACAACATTGTGAAATTCCACATTTTATTCCTTTTTCAACAATTAGAAGGATATCATAATCATATAATAATTAGAGTTCTTGTTCAGTAGTTTTTAACATTGCATTGTAAGATAAATGTGGAGCTGTAAAATACCAAGAAGTATGTAAATTATATGTGTTTATACATGTTTTTCTAAAATTTTCAAAAACATCACTTAATAATAAAACATCAGTTTTAAGATATAAATCATGATATTCACCAATATTTATATATTGCATTTTTCTCAAACTAATTTTGCATGTTTATAATCTTCAGCAGTTATATCACAATCATTTAATTTACTATAAAATTTTACTTTTGATGGTAATTGGATTTCTTAAAATTTATTCCAAGAATCCGTGTAATCATATGGATAAATTCCTTTTCTAATAACTACATTAAATAATTATGAAGAAAAATACTTCTTTTAATTGATTTAATTGATTACTATTCAAATGTAATAAACATAAATCAGAAATAAATTTTACTGTTTCATATTTGGTAATTTTACTTGATACAAGTCTAGATAATTTTTGTATATAACAATAGTGTATAATACCATCTTTCTTAAAATAAAGTAAGTTTACATGTTGATATTTTTCATCTTCATTATCAGATGAATAATTCCTCTTAGGTGAATGTAATGTAATAAAATAAATTATAGAATTAACTATTATTTTAAAAAACAATTTTTGAAAAGACATTTTTAGATCATTTTCTAAGCCTCACAAATCGTCCTAGTTTTGACTTTTATGAGAAACGCATTTTTAAAAGAATAAGTATAAAAAAGCATTTTTAATACTTTTTCTTAGCACCCAAAATTTCTATTTTATCTTTTGTGAAAAACATGTTTTTCAAAATTATATCAAATAGATAAGAAAATTACACTGGTTTCTCCAACCTAGTTTCAACTACATTTTGAAGGTAAATAAAATTAATGAATATGTATTAATTAATACAAAAATAAATTATATTAAAATTTTTATTGATTTTTAAAAACTGCAAAAGGACCTCACAATGTCCTACACACATTTTCCTGTGTTTCGGACTCCTCTGACCCTATATACACATCGCTAAATCAAGACTAAGCTTTGAATTAACAGAACTGCTTCTTTTATTTGTGCTGTTATTAAGTACTTAGATGAGTGTGTTGGATGTTTTAGCCAAATGGCTAGCACTCTTAACATAAATAATTTTATAATGACCTTTGATATGTGCACTCTCATTGGTCAACGATTGTGTGAAGTTTGGCTGAAGTAAAGGAGATTGAAAATTGTGTATATAGTTGGAGTTCTACTGACAAAGTATCTTCTAAAAATCAACTTCTTTAGCAATTTATTTCAGGCTCAAATTAATTATTTTCTTAACATTATTCCATTTTCAAATTAGAGAACAGACATGACCAATTTATAAATGTAATGTGAACCAATAAATTGGAAACAAAAAAATAGAGAAAATTATTTCTAAATTAAAGTACCTTCCCATGTTATTTTCAATTAAACATACACCAGTGCCATCTCTTGACGGAAGTTGGATTCTAGTTAGTTCAGACTAATGTTCACAGATGTCCCTACTGTTCTGAAAGTACAGCTCGAAACATATAAAATGTAATAAGCAGGTAGTTTGAAACATATACAATGTAACAAAGACAATATATTTTTTAAAAAATGCAACAAACTGTATTATGAATACAAATACGTTCTTCCGGGTCTAGCAGTAGGCCATATACTGAATTTCGTCAAAAAACTTAATAAACAAAAAAATCGATTTTCATGACTCAGCACATTTTGACTTTAGATTAAGTGACTATTTCTGAGTCAATTATTAACCCACTTTACAAATTCAAAATGTTAATCTACATTAAAACAGCTATCCAGAAAAGTATAATAAAATAAATCAAAAATTCACTTAATAAGAAACATACGAAAATTTTCAGGTTTTATTGTTTCTATATCTCTTAAAATGTTTCAGAAATATGTATAAGCATGAAGTTAACACTTTGATTCATTTTTTATGTTTTCATTTATTTATATAGAAGCAAATGTTAATAATTAAAACTTTTCAGTAAGTAATCTATGTTGTCCATCAAATGTAAGATTCTTTTTTCCATACATAATTCCATAAGCAAGTGTATCATTTGGAATTTTATCATTAAAAGTTGCAGAAAATTTCATAGTAGTTTTCTGTATAGTTACAACATTGCCATTTCATATTGAGTACATAAATTGGATAATTAGTTATAAAACTAAATAGATTAATATCAATATCTGGTTTAAAATGTAGAAATTCATCATATGCTTTAAGAAAATTATTTGGCGGATTAATATTCCACATTTCTTGAGGAAAAACTTCATTTCTACCTTTCTTAAGTAAATATTCTCTGTTTAGCATGATGAAATAATGATGAATCAACTAAATGCTTATTTTTACGATTTGTCTGAAATGTAACAAATACGAAGTATAGCATATCAAATTCTGTAGATTTATTCTAATTTGCGATATCTAGTTCAAAACTGTTTATACCAGATAATCCAGCAACTTCTTGTGTTTGAAGTTCATAAAAAGAAATAGGAATTTTCGGACTATTAAGAATAACTTCACGTTGTTCAACTTCATCATTTAGTTAATATTTAACTACAGGTACTTGAGATTCCATAGATTCTATAACCATTTTACCTTCTCTAGGAAGAGTAACTTTTATTTCAATTCCAGCACCATTTTTATCAGCCCAACGAAGAATTACATTTGAAGAAGGTGAACTATGTGTGAAAATTGCAGTTAAATTGCTTAACACATAATTTCTTTTTATCTTCAAAAAATTCACCAAGTAATGATAACAGATTAAGTACTTGATTTCCTTTAATATTTATTTTTCCTGTATTAATTGTATGCCCTTCTAAACTAACTTTATCAGTAACAGATGAAGTTAAATATAGTAAAACTGTTGAAGAAGTAAAAGGATATTCAGTTCTAGAGAAAATTTTATTTCCTTTATTTATCGTTATGAAATCAAATTGCTTTGCCACATAAATATCCATTAAGATTTTGTTTGATTTTCCATCATAAGTTTTATAATCTATAACAACATTTCCAATAATGCTGCAATTCATGTACAATTGTGCATGATGTGGATGAAGCCAACCATCACCAATATTTATTTAAATTTCTGTATCTTCGTTAGGAACATTTAAATTAATTTAAGTTTTCTCATTCACCGGGGATGAGTAAAACTGACAACTTTCAAATTTATTCATGATTTATTAAGAAAAATTTATTAAAATTTTAAGATATTTCTAAAACAACTGTTACAGAAGCACCATTAAATTCAATTATATTATCATTTTCATCAGTTATAGTAACTTTTAATCTTGAATTGAATAAAAAATAGGAACATTTACAGGATAATTTTGTTCATAAATTATTGGTCTATCAAGCTCTGCATTATGTCTCAATAAAGCAATAATTTTAGTTTCTTTATGAAAATGATCATTATGTTTGAATACATTCCATCAGCAAAATTAAAATTTATATTTATTAATTCAAAAGCAATTATTTTAGGTACATCTTTAGCTACAGCTTTTTCATTAGGTAAAACAACTTGATTAGTAAAACCAAGTAAACCTCCAATACTATCTTCTTTATCCATATACAATTTTACATCACTTTAAAAAACAATTCTATTTAAAATTTCATATGCTTTAATGTGTACATTAGGTTTTTTAGAGTGAATAATTTTTTTTAATTTTTAAAACTGTATTGACCTACAGGAATTTCTATCGTTTTGCCTTCACTATCAAGTTTATTATTTTTTATTGTAATATTTGGTGTTAAGAAAGTTGAATAAAAACCAACTAGTAAAACATTAGTATAATTTTCACGTATTGGAAAAGTTAATCTTTTACAAAGTATTGAAGATTTATCACTAAGTTGAAATGACCTATTGAAAAAAATTATTAAATAAATGAACAGAAAAGATTGGGAACCTAATGTAAGAATTCCAAAAAATAAATTAAAAAACCAACATGGTAATCTTTTACCAAATTCTATAAGATTTGTGATAATTGGACGAAGTGGTTGTGGAAATACAACATTAGTGAATGATATTTATATTTTAGCTCCAGGATGGTTTAATTGGAATAAAATTAAACATTAGATGTTTATTCAAATAGCTTAGATCAGCAAAAGTATCAAGAATTTATCACACAATGTAAAAAATTTGAAGATAAAATTAATGAAAATATTGTTAGTTTTATTGAAAATAATGAAGAAATTATTTCTTTAGATGAATGCAAAAATAATTCAATTGTGGTATTCGATGTCTTTATTCTAGAAAATCAAGATACAGTTAGAGAATATTTTATTAGAAGAAGACACAAAGGTAAAAATTGCTTTTATTTAGCTCAAACTTATTCAAAAATACCTAAACAGTTAGTTAGAGACAATTTAAATTTTTTAAATATTTAGACAAGATGATACTCATTTAAATCATATTCATCATTAATTTGTTGGTGGAGATTTAAAGTTTGATAATTTTAGAGAAATGTGTAGTAAATGTTGGAATGATGAATTTGGATTTTTCACAATTTACATGACTAGAAAACCAAATGAAGGTAAGTTTAGAAATAAAATACACATTTCTTAACATTGTACACATTAAATAAAAACATTAACTTTAACATTAAACATTATCATAATGAAAAAGGTAGTATAGCACAAATGTTAACAAACACATTTAGTGATTTTATAAATGATAATCCAAAAGGAATTCCATATTTTATTAGATTTTTGAATAATCTTGCACATACGTTTTGGAAAAGTGATAATTATTGAAAAGGACTAGTAAATAGGGTTTTAAATAATGTTTGAATACATGACATGCATCTACCAGGATATAATTACTGTGGACCGTTCACTAAACTTGAAGAAAGACTAACACGTGGAGATCCAGGAAACATGAGGTGCATTCAATCATTTTTTCTAATTGCATTCGGTTTTTTCATTCGACCGAACGAAGAAACAATCGACTGGGCAATCGGTTGTTAAAACCAGTCGTCTGTCCCCTCACTAGTGGCAGCATCGTGGCCTGTCGATGTTACGGTTCATCGTTCTTCAGTATTGCTGCTCGCATTGATCGGGATCTCACGACTGTCATTAGAATATACGAGGTGCAATCAAGTTCTAAGGGCTCCGATTTTTTTTTCTAATTAACTACTCACCCGAAATCGATGAAACTGCCGTTACCTCTCGACGTAATCGCCCTGCAGACGTACACCTTTTTCACAACGCTGACGCCATGATTCCATGGCAGCGGCGAAGGCTTCTTTAGGAGTCTGTTTTGACCACTGGAAAATCGCTGAGGCAATAGCAGCACGGCTGGTGAATGTGCGGCCACGGAGAGTGTCTTTCATTGTTGGAAAAAGCCAAAAGTCACTAGGAGCCAGGTCAGGTGAGTGGGGAGCATGAGGAATCACTTCAAAGTTGTTATCACGAAGAAACTGTTGCGTAACGTTAGCTCGATGTGCGGGTGCGTTGTCTTGGTGAAACAGCACACGCGCAGCCCTTCCCAGATGTTTTTGTTGCAGTGCAGGAAGGAATTTGTTCTTCAAAATATTTTCGTAGGATGCACCTAATACCGTAGTGCCCTTTGGAACGCAATGAGTAAGGATTACGCCATCGCTATCCCAGAACATTGACACCATCATTTTTTCAGCACTGGCGGTTACCAGAAATCCTTTTGGTGGTGGTGAATCTGTGTGCTTCCATTGAGCTGACTAGCGCTTTGTTTCTGGATTGAAAAATGGCATCCACGTCTCATCCATTGTCACAAACGATGAAAAGAAAGTCCCATTTATGCTGTCGTTGCGCGTCAACATTGCTTGGCAACATGCCACACGGGCAGCCATGTGGTCGTCCGTCAGCATTCGTGGCACCCACCTGGATGACACTTTTCACATTTTCAGGTCGTCATGCAGGATTGTGTGCACAGAACCCACAGAAATGCCAACTCTGGAGGCGATCTGTTTAACAGTCATTCGGCGATCCCCCAAAACAATTCTCTCCATTTTCTCGATCATGTCGTCAGACCGGCTTGTGCGAGCCTGAGGTTGTTTCAGTTTGTTGTCACACGATGTTCTGCTTTCATTAAACAGTTGCACCCACGAACAACACATCCATAACTCCATCACCACATGTCTCCTTCAACTGTCGATGAATTTCAATTGGTTTCACACCACGCAAATTCAGAAAACGAATGATTGCATGCTGTTCAAGTAAGGAAAACGTCGCCATTTTGAGTATTTAAAACAGTTCTCATTCTCGCCGCTGGCAGTAAAATTCCATGTGCCGTACAGTGCTGCCATCTCTGGGATGTATTGACAATGAACGCGGCCTCATTTTAAAACAATGCGCATGTTTCTATCTCTCTTCAGTCAGGAGAAAAAAATCGGTGGCCTTAGAACTTGAATACACCTCGTAATACATTAGGTGAAGTTTGCAAACAACATGACATTGCTTACAGAGATAATAAAGATTTAAAAAAAGATATAGCCGATAAATAACTTCAATTAGCTGAAAAAGAAAGGATGCATGCAAATGATGCATGATTTGGTGAAAAAGTTGGAGCAACAGCAGTTAGAGGAAAATGTATGGAAAACGAAAATCAGGTATGGGAATTAATGTTGATGAAAATTGTTGGGCATTATAAATTTATAGAATCTTAATAAAATTTTAACTATTTAAATGAATAACTTTACAATTGATTATACTTTGTTACCTAGGTGGCAAAACAAATCAACAAGTCAATTAAATTAAAGTTAAATAATGAACAATTAAGTGCAATTGAACCATATTTAACACATGTACAAAAAAGAAAGGAAGATAAAAAAGTTGATGGAAAATTACTTATTACATCCGGTATTCCTGTTGTTAAAAAATTATTGAATATTTAACAAAAAAGAAAATGGTAAAGGACTATCACAACATGAAGACGGATTTTTACTACTATTATTAGCTGCATTAACATATATAGCAACAATTATTTCTTTAGCTGGTGGTTCCGCAGCAATTGCAAATGTAGTTATAAATAAGAAGAAAGCTGAAAAATAATTAGAAGAACAAAAAAGGTGTAATTTAGTAATGGAAAAGAAAACTGGTAATGGAATAAAGAAAACAAAATAATTCCAAAAAGTAATTGAAAATATCCTAATGCAGTAAGTAATTTTCACATGGAGGAACTTACTAAACAATAAAAATTAAACACTTTCGTGGTGTATACATGACTGATGAATTACCAAATAAACCATTAAAAATTAAATGTGGAATAGTAAATTTAGATACATCTGAAAATCCTGGTAGACACTGGATTTGTTATTATAAAAATAAAAACAAAAAAGTTGTTTTTGATTCTTTTGGTAGTAATCTATCAAAACAATTAGTTAATTATTTAGTAACAGAAGAATTATATTACAATACAGAAACAATACAAAATTTTGATGAAGTAATTTGTGGTCATTTGTGTTTATTTGTTTTATAATTGTTTTGTGAGAATTATAATTTTAATGATATTTTACATTTAATAAATGGACATTTTTGCAAATAAGATACATTTGTTTAAACAAAATGAAGAAGTTGTTAATACATCTACATTCGATTTAGAATAATTGAAAATATGATTAAGCAACTTGATCCAAAGGTCACTAATGCAACTAAAGAATTTAAAAAAGAATTTAATGCTATTTTTAAAATAACTAAAAGTTATACTGGTTTTAAAAATAGAAGACTTGCTAACGTAAATGATCCAATTGATTCAAAAGATGTAGTTTACAAACAATACTTAGAAAAAGAATATGTTACAAAACCAGAATACATAGGCATTTTAACAAATTTAATAATTATTTTACCAAAAAAGAAGAAGAAAATCCTTTTTCAGATTATTTCTCAAAAACAGATTTAACTCCATACTTAAATAAGTTAAGTAATCTTTAAGAAGAAGTATATGATAATCAAATAATTGAATTTACTTTTATGACAGGTGGTGAACAAAAATGAACAATTTTGAACATGGTTTCATACTTAAAAGGATAATTGTTGTTGGCAAAATATAAATACAGATTTAAACTTTGGTGTTTTTGGTATAACAGTAAGTGTAGCTGATAAGATATAAAAAATAAATATTAATAATTAATAATTATGGTACATAAATCAAATTTTAAAATTGCATTATTGAAAGATTCTGTTAAAACTGTTCCTGTAGATGTAAATGTAATTGTATTTTGTGAAATAATTTAAAATTTAATTAATTTTTATCCATATAAATGGAAAATCATAGTTCACATGATTATCGTATTATTATTTAAAGTGTAAAAAGTTTACTGGTACACATAATCCACATAAAGTAACAACTAAAAACGAAAGACAAATGATTGAAGGTGTTTGGACAATTTGAAAATCTAAAATGAGTAAATTTGTAAAAAAGTTTTGTAAGTGCTGCTGAAGGTTTAAAAAATATTCTTGAAGAATTATTTAATGAAATACATAACCAATAAAAAGTAATTTAAAGGAAGAAATGTGGTTTCTTTTAGTTTAGATAATTTAAGGGAAGCTGGTTTAGTTGAAATGGATTCAGGTAATTTCAATGGAATTCCTAAAATAAATAAAGGATATAAATATTTATTGACTGTTATTGATGTCTGTTCGAAATTTGCTTGGGCTAATACTATTAAATATAAAACAGCTAAAAATATTGTTGATGGATCATAGAAAGCCACATAATGTACAAACAGATAATTGTAAAGAATATTATAATAAAGAAGTTAAAGAATTATTAAAGAAATACAACTTTAGTCATTATTCAACTTTTTTAGAATTAAGAGCATCTGTTGTTGAAAGTTTTAACAGAACACTTAAAGAAAAAAATGGGGAAGAAATTTTCTTTACAAGAAAATTATAAATGGATAAACTTAGTTTAAGATCTAGTTGATGAATATAATAATATAAAACATTCTACAATAAAAATGAAACCAATAGAAGAAAAAGAAAAAAATTTAAAAATAATTAACTTTCTATCTAGTGAGCAAGCTAAATTTAAAAAAGGTGATAACGTCAGAATTAGTAAATCTATAGGTCTTTTTCAAGAAGAATATACAGCGAATGGGTCAATGGAAGTATTTGAATTGAAGATGTAATTCATTCTAATCCTATTACATATAAATTAAAAGATATAAAATGAAATTTTTATGAACAAGAACTACAGGAAACTACATATTCAGATGTATAACTAGTTGAAAAAGGTTTAAGAAAGAAAGGAGATAAAGTTTATTTTAAATGGTTACATTTTTTATAATTCACAGATTAGTTGGGTAAATAAAGATAAAATTATTTTATACCAGTTCAGTTTGATGAGCAACTGCTAAAGCAGTCTTTGACTGCATCAATACTAATTATCTCATTAATCAATTGTTTTTGTGTATCATTATCCACAATATTAAAATAGTTCTTATGAAAGACAATCTTCAAATTTTTTTTCATTCTTTGATACAGACTTATTGAACTAGTATTATAATGCAATCTTAACATTTCTTCACAATTATGATCTCTATCTTCGATTTTATATAATAGTTTTTCTGTGTGTTCTAATGACAAAATAGTTATATTCACATTCATCATCAAATAATTTTAAAAGAATGAATGTTGGTCTTAAACTGTCATCAATTGTTTTACGAACTACATGTGGTAATAAGCTATTTATTTCTTAATTTCTTTTACCTATTATTTCTGAAGCAATATTAACTGATTGTCTCAACTTTTGAATATGATCAACTTTCATTTTAATTGTATCATCTTTTAATTTAATTATTTCTGTGTTTAATTAATTCAATTCTTGTAGTTGTTGTATACAATTATCTTTGTCTTTTATTTAATATTTATAAGCATCAATCATCTCTTTTCTAATCTTATATTCACCATGTTTTCTAATTGATGGTAAAACTTCATGAGTAGCCCATCTTTTAATTAGTTTAGCTTCTTCTCTCTTTTATTTTAAAATTAAAGAATACAATCCAGATTCACTGATGAAAATCGTTTGTTGATTAATTCTTGATTTGGGCTCACAAACGATATGCTCAAAATATTAGCAACATTCGCTTTATCTTCTCAATCTACATGTTTAATTCTTGCATCATATGTGTTTTTATATTCTAAAAACACAGCAAAATCTTTAGCTTTGAACCATGGATTATTTTCTTCATCAATAATCATGGTAACTTGCTTATTGTCGTAAGTAAACTAATTGTTGATGATATCTACAATCGATTACATTTAATTGATTAACTGAAAATTATAATTATTTTATTTTTATGAAATTAAAAAAAGTTATTCTTATTAATGAAGAATCAAAACGAAATGCAATTTTAACTAAAAGAAACATATGTACTAATTGAAGTATGAGAAAAAGATATTGATTGTCCTATTTGTTTAAGCGATGAAAATAATCAATATGTCAAAACAAGTTGCTACCATATTTTTCATAAGGAATGTATTGATCAATGGTTAAATGAAAAAGAAAATTGTCCACATTGTAGAAGTATTATTAAAAATAAAGCACCAGTAAAAATTGAAATAACTGATATTAATGCTATGTTTGTTGCTCAGGATGAAGCAGAATATCATGGTGATTACGATGATAATTGGTGATGATTATTTTTAAAAATAATTTATATGAATAATTTAAAATTTAAAAATTTACTTTTTTACAATTCTAATAAATTTTTTTCTATATATATGGAGCAAGTTCAACCAGATTGTTCTGTGAAAACTAATTTTTGTAAATATTTCATTAAAGACAAATCAATTGATAATTTTACTTAACAAATATACACCAAATATGGTTATAGAGCTATATGTAGACAACGTTTAAATTAATATGAAGTAGAAAATTATAATATAAATCGAATACCTTTTGTATGTGGAAAAAGTGTTGCTAAATATTATTACAAAGAACATATGAGACGAAACACAAGAGAAGAACATATGAAAATGGAAAATGAATCTACATTGAATAATGAAGAAGTAATAAGTGAAGAAAAAAAGACATGTAAAATTTGTCAAGAAAATAAAGATCTAAATTGTTTTTAAATAAATCTGTCACATAAAGATAAACATAATAATAAATGTAAGAAATATACCTTAGAATATATTAAGAATAAGAAAGGGTTAATTTAAAATAATAATCCTTTATGGGTAATTGTCTACTACATAATTAAATTGATCCATTTATTAAATAATTACTATTTTATTTAAAAAATTTGTTTTTATATCTAATGAATATTTTTTGAGTAGGTAAGCAATCTAATTGAAAGTTAAACTAAATAGTAAACTAATTCTTTTAAAAACTAATTGATAGTTTAGCTAATTCTCTTTCTGATCAATTATTTAACAAATAATAATCCTAATCCATCTATTAAATAATTATCATATTATTAATAAAAATAATTTTTAAAAACCTGTTAAATTTTTTTTGTAATAAATAGAAGTCCAAAATGGAAAGATATATTGCTGCTCAACTAGAACAAATTGCTAATCTACTACGATTTCCTGTTACAAGGCCTCATGAATTTTGTAAAGAAAATAAGCTAATAGGATATACAAATTTACGTAAAGCGGATTTAATTACAATTATTATTAGTAACTGTTCAATTATTTTAAGAGATCATCCAATTATTTTTTTAAATAATACATCTAATTGTAGATTTGACACTGCTTCAGTTGTCGGTGAATTAAGTGAAAATAATTCAGATATTGTTGAAAGTAATACGTCTGCAGTAACTGAAAAACATAAATACTATTTTACAGAATTAAGTTAAATTATAAAAATACTGTTAATATTTATACATCTGAAGAAGTAAGTGCAAATCAAACAAATATTGTTAAAAATATTAAAGCTCAACGTAGTGAAAATCATTGGAAAAAGTTACCATTTTATGTATTTGTGATGTTTTTCTAACTAAAGATAATAAATCATTAAAAAGAATATTTCCATTTTCTACAAATATATTTCAGAAACCAAGAGATAGAAAAACAATAAAATATTACTTAGTTGAAAAAGCATTTGCAGACGGATTACAAACTATAAATTTAGAAAATAAGATAGATGTACTTGATCTTTAATCATTTCTGAAATGCAGTAAAACCAAAAATTTTTTTAAGATTGCTAAAGACTATTTGAAAGTACATCACGGTGTAAAGTTAAATTTTAATTTATATTGTGAATATCCCTCCATGAACCATGGACCTTGCTGCTGGTGGGGAGGTTTGCATGCCTCAGGGATACAGATGGCCATACTGTAGGTGCAACCACAATGGAGGGGTACCTGTTGAGAGGCCAGACAAACATGTGGTTCCTGAAGAGGGGCAGCAGCCTTTTCAGTAGTTGCAGAGGCAACAGTCTGGATGATTGACCGCTTTGGCCTTGTAACAATAACCAAAACGGCATTGCCGTGCTGGTACTGCGAACGGCCGAAAGCAAGGGGAAACTACAGCCGTAATTTTTCCCGAGGGCATGCAGCTTTACTGTATGGTTAAATGATGATGGCGTCCTCTTGGGTAAAATATTCTGGAGGTAAAATAGTCCCTATTTGGGTCTCAGGGTGGGTACTATTCAAGAGGATGTCGTTATCAGGAGAAAGAAAACTGGCATTCGTCAGATCGGAGCGTGGAATATCAGATCCCTTAATCGAGCAGGTAGGTTGGAAAGTTGAAAAACGGAAATGGATAGGTTAAAGTTAGATATACTGGGAATTAGTGAAGTTCAGTGGCAGGAGGAACAAGACTTTTAGTCAGGTGAATACAGGGTTATAAATACAAAATAAAATAGGGGTAATGCAGGAGTAGGTTTAATAATGAATAATAAAATAGGAGTGTGGGTAAGCTACTACAAACAGCATAGTGAACGCATTATTGTGGCCAAGATAGACATGAAGCCCACGCCCACTACAGTAGTACAAATTTATATGCCAACTAGCTCTGCAGATGATGAAGAAATTGAAGAAATGTATGATGAGATAAAAGAAATTATTCAGGTAGTGAAGGGGGACAAAAATTTAATAGTTATGGGTGACTGGAATTCGAGAGTAGGAAAAGGGAGAGAAGGTAACATAGGGGGTGAATATGGATTGGGGCTAAGAAATGAAAGAGGAAGCCGCCTGGTAGAGTTTTGCACAGAGCATAACTTAATCATAGCTAACACTTGGTTCAAGAATCATAAAAGAAGGTTGTATACGTGGAAGAATCCCGGAGATACTAAAAGGTAACAGATAGATTATATAATGGTAAGACAGAGATTTAGGAACCAGGTTTTAAATTAGAAAGTTTTACTAAAATATGTCTTTTACTATACTTAAAGTTTTAATTAAAATCGTTTTGTGTTAAAATAGTATAGTTTAGTGTTTATTGTCCAAAATCTTGAACTTTTTCATCTATTTTGTCTTTTTTTTAGTATATTTCACAATATAAGTTAAAATTTATCTTCACACCATGATGTACTTTGAAATATTGTTTAATTATTTTAAATTTTTTATGGCATTTAAGAAATGTTTAGGATCAAGTATGTCTATACTATTTTCAAGATTCATAATTTGTAAGCTATTGTCAAATGCTTTTTCAACTTAGTAATCTTTAAATATTTTTCTATCTTTTGGTTTCGGTTTTACAAATATATTTGTAGAAAATAGAAATATTCTTTTTGATGGTTTATTTTCTCTAATTGGAAATGCTACAGAAATATCATAATATGGTAAATATTTCGTAAAAATTTTCACCGTGTTCAGCAATAGCTCAAGCAGTCTCAGATTTGCGATTAGCTTTGTTATCTTTAACAATATTTGTATTATTTTGTTCAGGTATATAAATATTTCCAATATTTTTATAATTTTTACTTACTTCAGTAATATAATTTCAATTGCTACAGCAACATTAGTTTTAACAATATTACTATCATATTCGGATGAATTATTTTTAACAATATTTGGATGATTACTAATAATAATTGAATGATTACTAATAATAAATCTACTTAAATCAGCTCTATGTAAATTTGAATATCTTCATAAACAATTTAATTTACAAAACTCATGTAGTCTTGCAACTCTGACTTGTTGTAGTTGAGCAGCAATGTTACCTACCATGTTTAAATAAAAACTAATAATGTAATAGATGGATAAAGATTATTATTTAGTAAATAATTAATCAAATACACAATTAGTTAAATATTTTGTTTAACAATCTTTTAGTTTATTAATCATTTAGTTTAATATTTTGTTTAACAATCAATTACTTTTTAAACAATTAGTTTAATATTTTGCTTTTCAACTATTAGTTTTTAAACAATTATTTTTTAAAAGAATACTTTACTATTTACTTTACTATTTAGTTCAACATTCCATTAGTTTCCTCTTCAATTTATTAGAAAAAAATCATTAGCTTGATAAATATTATTTTTATTAATAATATGATAATTATTTACTAGAAGTATGAGGATAAGTATATAATAAACAATTAATCAAAAAGAGAATTACTTTATTATTGTTTAACAATTAATTAGTTGCTTAATATTTTGTTCAACAATCAATTAGTATAACAATCAATTAGTTTTAATGATTTATTTAATTAAATATGAAGGATTTTTTATTTAATAAATTAAAAATTTGATAGTTAAAGTTTTGTTAATCTTAATTAATTAATTGCATTTCTTACATTTGTTGTTTAGTTTATCTTTATGAGATAGATTTATATAAAACAATTTAAATCTTTAATTTTTTGACAAATTTTACGTTTCATTGTAGAAATAGATTTTTCTTCAATTATAACTTCTTCATTATTCATTGTACGTATAGATATTTCTTTATTATCCATTGTTAAGGTTATTTTCGTATGTACTACACTTGGATTTCGTCCTAAATGGTCTTTAAAATAATACTTAGAAACACATTTTCCACATACACGTGGAATTCGATTTTTATTGTCGTTTTGTACATGATATTTATTTATACATGGCCAACATATAGTTCTATAACCACCTTTTGTGTATTTTTTCCAAGTGAAAGTATCAATTAATTTCTCTTTATTACAATATTTACAGAATTTAATTTTCACAGAACATTCATGTTTAACTTCGCACAGTCTTAAACCTGTTACAGCTGGTGTTTGGCACATTTCTAAGCCTGCTTCAGCTGGTGCTAGATGCATTTATAAGCCTGTTTCAGCTGGCGCTTGCACCATTTATATAGAAAAAATTTATTGGATATGTGAAAAAACCGTTTTTAATTTTTGTAATTTTTACAGTTTTTAAATTTTAATTTTAAATTATTCATATAAATTATTTTAAAATAATCATCAACAGTAATCATCAGAATCATCATCAGATTCATAATTCAGATTTCTAAAATATAATTGTGCAAAAGATCCTACTATATTTGGTAAAGAATCAAGTACAGCTAATATATCTTCTAATGTTGGTTCTTTATTTTTAAATATACTTCTACAAAGTCAACAATTTTCTTTTCCCTTTAACCATTTATTGATACATTCTTTTTGAAAGATATTATTCCAATTTGTTTTAACTAATTCATTATTATCTTCATCACTTAAGCAAATAGGTCAATCAGTATCTTCTTCACAAACCTCAATATTTTCATATGTGTCTTTTTCTTTAGCTTGCATTTCTTTTTTGTTCTCCATTTATAAGAAATAATTTTATTAGATTTACAAAAAATAAAAAAGTAATAATTTTCAATGAATCATTTAGCTATAAGTTCCAAAATAATTTTTTTAAATATGTTTAATACAAACTTTAAATTAATTTTTGTAAAACTAATAAAAATATTTTCTATATAAATGGAAACTACTTTAATCAAGATGTTAAATAATTTAAGAATTTCTAAAGAAATTATACAAGTAAAAGAGCTAGAGATTAATGTTTCATCTAATATTACAAGCTGTGAATATTTACATACTATATTTGAAGAACAACCTTGTCTAGAACTCCTAAATGATGTTAAAGTTATTTAACAAATAGATTTTCTAAATTAATTAATGGTTTTGATTTTGAATTAATTAAAAGTGGACAAATGAAATTAAAATATAAAGGTATGAAGAAACTTTAAAAAAAATAACAAATTTCATGATATAGAGTTTACACTGTAAAATGTTTAAAATAATGTTCTTTAGTTAGTTAATACATTTCAATTATTTACTTACTTTCAAAATGTAAAATTTAAAAATAAAATTATTTTTCTCATTAATTTTATTTTATTTAAATGGATAACAGTAGGCCACAATTAAGACAGTGTAGTAAATGTATGATTAAAAAAATATTGAGGAATTTTATAAAGATAAACATCGAACAGGTGGACATAGATATGTATGTAAAGAATACGGTAAGGAACATATTAATATTAAAGTTACTTGTGAATGTGGTAGAACTGTAAATAAGTCTTTCCCCAAAAACCATTTACAAACAACAAATCATAATTATCCTATGGCTGATAAAGCAGAAAGAAAATAATTTTATATATTTAATTGATCATATTTTTTTATTTAATTTATTACATTCACCTAAGGGAAATGTATGAAAATAAGTGATTTTTAAAAATAGTTATTTTTATATTATTATGTATTATATTATTATATTATATTATTATTATTAATTACTAGGTAAATGGAAAGTAGGAAGATTTTGTAAGTTCTGGGTAATTAGGTCAATTTCGTGAAAAATGACAAAACTGTGTGTGTTAATGAGCAATTTTTTATTTTTTATAAAATTGAGCTAGTGAGCCAGAACCTACAAAACCATCCCACTGGGGCTCAAAACCACTAAAAATAAACGCAAAATATATCTACTTACACCAGCAGATAAAAATTCGCTTGATGCCTTCCAAAGAGAGAGTCTCCATTCCTTCCAAGCTAATTATGTAAGTATACACCAGATATGGCTCAAATTCAAAGATACATTATCGACTGCAACAGACAGATTCATGCCACATAACTTAGTAAGAGATGGCCATGGTCCACCATGGTACACAAAACATGTGAGAACACTGTTGCAGAAGCAACGAAAATAGCATGCCAAATTCAGAAGAACGCAAAATCTCCAAGACTAGCTAAGTTCCATTTGAGCTCGAAATTTAGTGTGGACGTCAATGCGAGATGCTTTTAATAGTTTCCACAATGAAACATTGTCTCAAAATATGGTAGAAAACCCAAAGAGATTCTAATCATATGTAAAGTACACCAGTGCAAAAAACAGTCAATACCGTCACTGTGTGGTAGCGATGGAAATGTTACCGATAATGGTGCCACTAAAGCGGAGTTACTAAATACAGTTTTCCATAATTCCTTCATGGAAGAAGTGGAAGTAAATATTCCAGAATTCGAAACCAGAACAGCTGTTAGCATGAGTGACATAAAAGTAGATATCTTAGGCATTGTGAAACAACTGAAATCACTTAAGAAAGGCAAGTCCTCCGGTCCAGATGTTATACCAGTTGGGTTCCTTTCAGAGTATGCAAACACAGTAGCGCTTTTCTTAGCAATCATATACCACTGCTCACTTGACAAAAGGTCTGTTCCTAAAGATTGGAAAATAGCACAGGTCACACCAATATTCAAGAAAGGAAATAGGAGTAACCAATTGAATTACAGACCCATATCCCTGACCTCAATTTGCAGTAGGATTTTGGAGCATATACTCTACTCGAACATTATGAATCATCTTGAAGAAAATGACTTATTGATACATAACAAACATGGATTCAGATAATATCGTTCTTATACCCATGAAGTAATGAGTGCTGTCGACAAGGGATCTCAGATTGATTCCACATTCCTAGATTTCCAGACGTCTTTTGATACCGTTCCCCACAAGCGACTATTCATCAAATTGCGTGCATATGGAGTACCATCTCAGTTGTGTGAGTGGATTCGTGATTTACTCTCAGAGAGGTCACAGTTCATAGCGATAGATGGTAAATCATCTAGGAGAACAGAAGTGATATCTGGCGTTCCGCAAGGTAGTGTCAGAGGCCTTCTGCTGTTTCTGATTTACATAAATGATCTAGGTGATAATCTGAGCAGCCCCGTTAGATTGTTTGCAGATGACGCTGGAATTTACCATCTAGTAAATTCATCAGATGATCAGTTCCAATTACAAAATGATCTAGAGAGAATCTCTGTATGGTGCGAAAAGTGGCAATTGACACTAAACAAAGAAAAGTGTGAGGTCATCCACATGGGTACTAAAAGAAATCCAATAAATTTTGGGTATGCGATAAATCGCACAGATCTAAGGGCTGTCAATTCGACTAAATTCATGGGAATTACAATCATGTGCAACTTAAATTGGAAAGACCACATAGGTCATATTGTGGGGAAAGCGAAACAAAGACTGTTCTTTGTTGGCAGAACACTTAGAAGATGCGACAAATCCACTAGAGACAGCCTACATTACACTTGTTCATCCTCTGCTGGAATATTGCTTCATGGAATAGAATCCTTACCAGGTAGGATTGACGAGGACATCAGAAAAGTTCAAAGAAGGTCAGCTCATTTCGCGTTATCGCGCAGTAGGGGTGAGAGTGTCACTGATATGATATGCGAGTTGGTGTGGCATTCATTGAAACAAGGGTGGCTTTCTTTGCTGTGAGATCTATTTGCGAATTTTCAATCACCAACTTTCTCTTCCGAATGCGAAAATATTTTGTTGAGACCCACCTACGTAGGGAGAAATGATCATCAAATTAAAATAAAAGAGATCAGAGCTCTAACTGAAAGATTTAGATGTTACTTTTTCCCACGCGCCATTAGAGAGTGGAATGGTAGAGAAGTAGTACGAACCCTATGTCAGGCACTTAAGTGTGAATTTCAGAGTAACCATGTAGATGTAGATGTAAATGTAGAAATTTCCTCACTTTTCTCAACCTTTGCATTTGCCATATTGTTTAAGCTTAGATGGATTGTAGTGGTTTCTTCCCAAGCTTTTCTTTCCTTACCGTCATTTCAAGAGCCTTTCTTTTTATACCTTCTAACATTTTTTGCAGTTTCACGCGCCTTTACAGTTACTGTATCCATGCAATCGACAGCATATATCAATGTTTTGATTTCTATAATATGACATTTGAGGGTTTCATTGATATTTTCAGTTTCTGTAGTACATCATTTATAAACTCTAACGTATAGTTTCTATTTTTGCATTCTCTTATGGACGAATGTTCTGTCTATTTACTCCATAACTATCATGCTGAGTGACTCACATGCTTACGAATTTGTCCTTGGTGTAAAGTTTACTGATGTACTTACCAGTTTTCTTTATTGTATATATAATAAGTTAAAAGATAGTCCTTAACGTTTCGTCTACAACTTCCATCATTCAGTTTTTTTGTTTTATCACTAGCCAGAAACTCACACTGCATATGATGAGCGACGGTAAGAGCCGGACGTGCCACACATCTGGGGATAGTAGTGAGTTGGTAGCCACGTTCGAGGATAAGTATGTATGTAGCGACATTCAAAAGCGATCAAGTGGAGCACAATATAGTGGTTTAGAACGGCTGACAAGACTGTCGTACATATTAAATTGTGGCTGTGTCTGATACAATTTACAATAGTTGTTTGCATCCTGTAATTCTTGCCATACTGCTAGGTCATAACCTATGACTTCTACCTTTGCCACCTTCCTACTTAGTACATCCGCAATACCGTGCTTCTTCCAAGGCTTGTGCACCACCTCGTAGTCGAATTCACTAATTCTCACAGCCCATCTAGTGAGTCTAGTGGATGGATCATTCAACCCCAACAACCACTTCAGTGCAGCTTTATGTGTCACTACCTCTCACAGCTTTTGTAATCTTTGTATGTGCACCTCTGCAGCATTTCCCCCACAACAGGATCTCATGTGATGCTCGTGAATGTACTGGTCCACATTACATTGTTAATAGTATTTTTGTGTTTATTATCCTCAGAATTTCTCTCATCGGAATAATGCATGAACTCAGTTAATGACACATGTTATTTACCTGATTCTCTCATGTCATGTATCTTTGTTTGCATATATCTGCACACATGTAGTTTTGTTAAAATTTATAAGAAGATTACTTTCGCTGAAGTAATTGTTTCCATTTTTCATATAATTTTCTTTTGTAAGTCGTCTTCTGAATGATAAAAAATGAAATGTTATCTGTATACATGACAGCATTTCCAGTTACTATTCTGAGCACTGTGGATAGTGAGACAAAATTCCGTAGCGAACATTCATTGTCGAGCAGGTCTGCCTTCCAGTCATCTGTGTGTCTGGAGGCGACTGTTCAGTCCAATGTGAGATGTACGCAGTTTGCCACAGTGACAACAGGTGGTCCCAGATGGGTCAGATTCTATTTTTCCATTCCATCTCCGCATTTCCTTTTCTTTTTACATTGCTTCTTATCAGTCATTGTTTCTCAGCTACTTTCTTCAAAAAGAGGTGCCCAGCGATGGACTAGTGATCTCCAGGAAGAACGATCAAAGGCTGAGCTCTCCTAGTTATTAATATGTGACACATCTTCATGTTAGTCTTAATTACATCATTAAATCGTTTTCTCTGATCTCCCACATACGCTTGGTCCATAGTCAACTCAAGGTAAAACACTTCTTTGGAAATGCAATTATTGAGTATACATTCTACATGCCCTGCCCATCGCAAATGACATCTCAAAACCATTGTTTCTATTTTGGTTGTGTGTAGCTCTTCAGGGTTGCTGACATTTGTGCATCTATCTGGCCATGTTACACGCAGAATGTTCCTCAGGTGTAACTGGTGAAAATATTCCAGCTTTTTACCGCCGTTTGTAACATGTCCACGATTCAGATCCATAAAGCAGGCTGGGGAGTACAGCTGAATTGTATTCGATGATCTTTGTTGCAGCACCAACATCGCGGTTGTCAGATACTCGATGTTTTGGTCTACCAAAGGATGCTCTAACACAGTTAATTCTGTATTGAATTTCCAAATCTATATTTGCACCA
The DNA here is from genome assembly GCF_023864275.1 of Schistocerca cancellata. Taxonomy (NCBI): domain Eukaryota; kingdom Metazoa; phylum Arthropoda; class Insecta; order Orthoptera; family Acrididae; genus Schistocerca; species Schistocerca cancellata. The sequence continues at coordinate 692,179,386 of NC_064629.1, forward strand.
GATGAGAGGATGTTGCCAAGGTAGGTGTTAACTACATGAAGACTCATTCTGACAATGGTGACACTGATATTTATTTGTCCTTTCCCAGGCACTGGTTGGTGAAGGAGCTGTGTTTTGCTGGTATTCAGTTTGAGACCAATCTTTCTGTGCGCTGCAGAGAAGACATTCAGGGTCAACACTAGTTATTTTTCAGACTGAGCTATAACTGCATTACTCTTAGCGTACTGTTACTTACCTAATGCTGCAGAAAATGTTAGAGTCTTTGCTCTTAGACAGCTCAGTTTAAACAGTTTCCCACCCATCCTATAATTTAACTGTATTCCTGGAAGAAGATTATATTTGGTTAACTGGAAGACAGCGGCAACACACACGTAAAACATCGGTGAGGGTGGCAGGTGGGGGGTCAGAATCACATTCCCTTACTTAACACCAGTATTGTTGTCATCTGTGTAGAGAAATTTCAAGATAACAATAAATTTCTGTGGAAATTCATACAGACCTAAAACCTGCCATAAAGCTTTAAGATTTACAGAGTCAATTGCCTTGGTAAGATCAATAAAGGCAATGTAAAGGGATCAATTTTGTTCCCTGGATTTTTTTCTGAAGCTGACGAGCTATTAATGTCACACATGCAGGTTCTCTAGAAGGCTCTCTGGTAGTAGTTCCTACACTAAGAGCATAGCACAATTTGCCAGAATTTAAATAATTAATTTCATCAAATGGGACAGCGCCGATATGCCACTGTAGTTAGTACAGTCACTGCGATCTCCTTTCTTGAATATGAGAACCACCAGACTACTTTTGAAACCAGGAAGCATTTCTTCAGTGTTTCTCATTTCAACAGTCAGTTCTTGTGTGTTTCAAATGGTTCAAAAGGCTCTGAGCACTATGGGACTTAACATCTGAGGTCATCAGTCCCCTATACTTAGAACTACTCAAACCTAACTAACCTAAGGACAGCACACACATCCATGCACGAGGAAGGATTCGAACCTGCAACTGCAGCAGTAGTGCGGTTCCAGACTGAAACGCCTAGAACTGCTCGGCCACAACGGCCGGCTCCTGTCTGTTTTATGAGTTCCTCATCACCTTCTTTGAGAGCTCCCACTGGCATACCGTCAGGATTAGTGGCCTCATGTTGCTTTGCGTGATTGAAGTTGATTTAAGTTGGTGGGGAACCAGGTTCTTCAATGAGTGCTTGTCCTATTATTCCATACACCTATTCATCAGTACCTGATACCTGATTCAGAAGCTCTTCAAAAGGTTCCTTCCACATATTCATGATAGAGTATTTGATCTTTTAGAACTGTGTGCTAGTCACTGAACCACAGAGGATTTGTACCGAAGGTGTTTGGACCATGAATTGGTTCTGTGGCTTGGTAAAATTGTTGCACATCTTTCTCTTTGAGATATTGTAACTCTTAAGCTTTTGTCATCCACCACGCATTCTTCAGCCCATGGGTGGTTCTTTGAACATTCGTTTTGGCTTCTTTCTTAGCAACGAAATTCATGTCCTTTCACCACGCTTGCAATGCTTTCCTCTTATCTGATATCAATGATTCAACTTCTCCATCATTTTCAACAGACTAGTCCTGACGTATCCTAAGGTTTCTTTGCAGCCACCCAGACTATTAGTCTTCAAGTTCTCCTACTGTTGTGTTACATCATGATTGCACTCCTTAGACAGTGCCCATTGAAGCTGTTTCCTGTACTGTGAGGCATATTTTAACTTGCCAAACTTCTTAGTAGCAAATGCATGTCTACTGTTTTCTTTTTGTTTCCTCCACTGGAGAGAAGGTGACAAATGCATGACTAATCTAATATGCTGATGATCTGTCAAACAGTTTTGGCTCCTATCATCACCTTAGTGATGAAAACATCATGTAGATCTTTCTTGCGCACAATTTCATACTAGCACTGGTAGATTTCAGACTGATTATTAATCGTAAGACAGAGACTTCAGAACCAGGTTTTAATCTGTAAGACATTTCCAGGGGCAGATGTGGACTCAGACCAAAATTTATAGTTTAAAAACTATAGACTAAACTCAAGAATTGGCAAAAAGGCAGGAAATTCAGGAGGCAGAACCTGGATAAGTTGAAACACCAGAGGATTTTCAGAGTTTTGCAGTGGGCATTAGACAATGAGTGACTGAATAATGGAAAGGACTGCAGTAGAAGGTGAATGGGTAACATTGAGAAATGAAATAGTGAAGATAGCAGAAGATCAAATAGGTAAAAAGACGAGACCTAGTGGAAATCTCTGGATATTGCAAGAGGTATCGAATTAGAACTTAATTGATGAAATGAGAAAATATAAAAATGTAGAGAATTAAGCAACCATAAGGGAATAAAAATGTCTAAAAAATGAGATTGACACAAGTGGCTAGAGTCTAATTTAAATCCACAAAAGCATGTAGAACTAGGGTAAAGAGGCTTTTGGAGAAAAGAGAAGTAGCTGTATCAATATCAAGAGCGCAGATGGAAAACCAGTTCCAAGCAAAGAAGAGAAAATTTAAAGGTGGGAGGAATATATGGGGGAGGGGTCTATACAAGAGAAATGAGCTTGAAGCCGGTATTACAGAAAGAAAAGAGGAAGTAGATGAAGATGAGATGAGAGTTATGATATGGTGAGAAGAATTTAACATAGCAATGAAATAGCTAAGCCAAAATAAAGCTCCTGGAGTAGCCAATATTCCTTCAAGATAGCTAATATGCTTTGGAGAGCCAACAATGACAAAACTATTATTCCATCTGGTGTGCAAGATATATGAGACAGGCAAAATACCATCGATTTCAAGGCGAATGTAATAGTTACAATGCCAAAGAAGTAGGTGCTGACAGGTTGAATATTACCGACATATCAGTTTAATAACTCAAATTTTCAAAATAATAACATAAATTATTTACATAAGGGTGGAAAAACTGGTAGAAGCCAACCTCATGGAATATCACTTCAGGTTGTGGACAAATGTTGGAACATGTGAGGCCATACTGACCCTACGATTTATCTTAAATGACATGTTAAGAAAGGGCAAACCTTCGTTTTAACATTAACAGATTTTGACCAGGCTTTTGACTATGTTGATTGGAATACTCTCTTTACATTTCTGAAGGTATCAGGGGTAAAATATAGGGCGCAAAAGGCTATTTCCAACTTGTACAGAAACCAGACGGCACTTATAAAGAGTCGAAGGCGATGAAAGGGAAGCTGTTGTTGAGAAGGGAGCGAGATAAGGTTGTAGCCTATCCCAAGTGTTATTCAAAATGTACATTGAGCCAGCTGTGAAGGAAAGCAAGGAAAAATGTGGAAAGGAAATTAAAGGTCGGGAAAAGAAATACAAACTCTGCAGTTCGCCAGCGACATTGTAATTCTGGCAGAGACAGCAAAGGACTTGGAAGTGTAGTTGAATGGAATGGAATATAAGATGAACATTAACAAAAGCAAAACAATGATATTGGAATTTATTTGAATTAAATCAAGTAGTGCTACGGGAATTAGGTTGGGAAATGAGGTACTAAAAATAGTAGATATGTTTTGTTATTTAGGTGGTAAAGTAATTTATGATGGTCGATGTAGAGAGGATATAATATGTGGGTTGGCAATGGCAAGAAAATCGTTTCTAAAGCAGAGAAATTTGTTAACATCGAATATAAATTTAAGTGCTAGGAAGTCTTTTCTGGAAACATTTATCCAGAGCCTTGTACAGAAGTGAAACACAGATGATAAGCATTTCAGGCAGGAAGAGACTAGAAGATTTTGAAATGTGGTGCTACAGAAAGATGTTTAAGATTGGATGGGTAGATCGCATAGCTAATGAGCAAGTACTGAACAGAACTGGGGAGAAAGGCACTTGTGGCACAACTTGATTAAAAGAAGGGATCAGCTGACAGGACACACCCTGAGATATCAATTAATTGTCGGTTTAGTATTGCAGGGAAGTGTTGGGTGCACGGGTGGTGGGGTGGGGGGGGGGGGCAAGAGAAAGTTGCAGAGCCACAACCCTAAGCAATGTGACCGACACACACCTAGCAAACCAGCAGTGGACCCTAAATAAAACTGCACAGTCGTAGATGCAGCAACCAAACTGCTTAACAGCCACAACCCTAAGCAATGTGAGCGACACACACAAGCAGATTCAGATGGGTGAGGGAGATCAAACGTTTAGAGAGGATAGACTAACACTGAGAGCTGCATCAAACCAGCCTTTGGACTGAAGACTACAACAAGTGAGATACTAATATTTCGACTAGGCAGTTGCCATGATGTTTTAAAGTGGCCCTTTTTACGAAATGTGGTGTTGATGATTGTTAATTTATGTTCAGCAGATTCTGAAAAGAGTCTAAGACAACGCCAACTTCCTTCTTGCCAATCACCACTCCACACGTCGTGATCTTTACTTGCACTAGCATTATTTTGTCTTGGCGTTTGATGTTTGACAGGGCCTCATCCATATTCGACTGGAATGTTTCTTTGATGTCATCTTCAGAATCTAGAGTGGGGTGCATGCTCTGATCACTGGGGCAGACTAGTTTCCATTCAGTCGAAGTTTCAATGTCATGAGGCGTTCATTATGCCTATTTGGAAGCTCCAACATGTCCCTGAGAAGATCGTGCTTGATAGCAAAGTCTCTCCATGTATTCAATTCTCATCAGAAGCGCCCCCTTCCAGGGGAATCTGTATCCTTCTCCTAGTTCATTCAATTTATCTTCATCAGCAAGGTGTGTTTCTTGGAATGCTGCTATGCTAATATTATATCTTTTTAAATCCGTGCCCAAAAACCGAGTGAGGTGGTATAGAGGTTAGCACACTGGACTCATAATAGGGAGAATGATGGTTCAAATCCGCACCCAGCCGTACAGATTTAGGTTTTGTGATTTTCCTAAATCGATCCACTCAGATTCCAGGATGGTTCCTTTGAAAGGGCATGGGCGCTTTCCTTCCCACCCTTGGAACTGTCTGAGCTTATGCTCCATCTCTATGGATCTCATTGTCAGTGGGATGTTAAACCCTGATCTTCCTTCCTTCCTTTCTGCCCACAACAGTTGTTCTCCTTTGTGTCTCTTGTTAGCAGAGTCATCAGTCAGTGTTCTTGCATTCCATGTAGCAAAATCTGATTTCTTATTTGTTCGGCTGCATTGAGTGATGCCACTGGATGTAGCTACCCAGTCGGTAGTAGAAAGTGGCTGAATATGTTTAGAGCACCTTTTCTAGGCCTTTTCTCTTATGAGGTGATCAGAGTGGACCCCAAATAGAACTGCTCAGACGTAGATGCAGCAACCGAACTGCTTAACAGCTACAACCCTTAGCAATGTGACCGACACACACCTACCGCCTATGTGCCAAGCTATCACAAGAGACATCCAGATATCACAATCCTGCCCCCATCACAACTTCTTGATCACTGCAGGACGTTTGGGAGAGAGTCAGTAAGTTGCTGACTGCTGTGCATGACTTCTTTTAGGACGAGAGTGTTGCTGCACTTCAATAATGCGCCTTTCTTGATGACCTAGGAAGTGTGTTCAATGCCAAGTAGATGCAAGACAGCTGAAGGTTTCTCTGCAGCCTTCATCTAACATTCCAAATGAAATTGCACTTACTGTCCTAATACCTGGTCTGCCCTTAGAGATTTTCTATGCCATTGACCATAGGTGGTTCATCACCTTTTGGGGGAGATTTCATGCTCCAAGAACAAGACTGTACCCTAACCACTACCAGGTCATCTGCCTCCCTACATTGCTGTTGACATTGTAGTTGGGGACTCCTTATCCTGGGAATCATTTGGTTACCTGAGCCTCATAACACAAGAGAAGGATCGACCACATGTAGGTGGGGTCGACATTTGAATACGCCAGATAGCTACCCTTTACTGCCCATCAATGTTTAAAGCCATCCTGGCAGTCATAAATGGTGGTTGTTTGCGCAGTAGCGCAACATTATGCACATGAAGCCCTAAGTGAAACCAGGAGACAAATGGGCAATAGGGTATGTGTTTATGGGGGAGAGAGGGGGGGGGGGGGATCAGACATTTCATCCTTCCTCCCACAGCAGCTAGAGAAGTTTGCACAAGCAAACGTTATGTATTTGACAGTTTCTTTTCCTCCAGCACCTAGATGAACGCAAAGGTGTGTCAAGGGTGCAATTGTACCTTAGGAATATAGAAATAATTGTAACTGTTCAATTCATATGCTGGTAATTGTGATTCTTCACCTTATGTCCTTATGTCCTCATTTAATTATTAATAAATAGGCAAAATAAGAGTTCTATTTGTATTTATGTCACCCATTTCTGCATTTACTTAATAATAATTCACTGATAAAAAATACCAGAAACTAGAGGTAGCCAGTGAGCAATAGCTCAAAATTGTGACTCAAAATTTTTCTCAATGATCTCTGAGTTGTCAGAGACTGCGAAAGATTCGGAAAGGATTGTATAATGCATACCACAAACAACATATGATAACTTTTTCAGGATGTAATTACTGTTTCAAAATAACAGTTGTATTGCGTAGAATTATGACTACCACAATAGCTGTGGTGCTGCTTCCATCGCTGGCACGTTATCTTGCTTTGAAATATATCCCAATCAAACTGCGAGAATTGTCCTTCCACTGATAACTGCACTTCAGTATTTATTATATGATATTTATTTCCCGTGTGTGGACCATCATAACTTAGCAACTTACGTTACCTTTCCTTTACACATTTTCATTTTTCTATTACTAGTGCCTCATACTTCAGCCTCAGCACACTGACTTTAGATCATTGAAAATACGGCAGTTTCTTTCATGCCACATTCAGAAATTTAGAAATACACGACGTGGTCTTTTACTTAGCTGGCTTCCAGACAGAGCTTTATATTACACATAGGGCCTACACATAGCTTTCAAGCTAGGTAATTTATTTCTCATTTCTTTTGCCAGATGTGGTGGCATCAACTCTACTGTTTTCCACAAAGTTTTTGAAGTTATCCACAATATCCTCTAGTCCCAGAGTGTCGTCTCTGACATTTAGATTGCTTCTCATGCACTTTTACTATTAATCTTTCGCCTGACAATGTCGAAATCATCTGAATTTGTGATTACCACACTCAAAAATGCTCCACAAGTTCTCTATGTTTTGCCAAAGCAACTCAGTAGCGCTTCAGCAGAGACAGGATAGCACCCAGGACTATAGTCTCCGACCATAGATAACACAGATACCATTAGGCAGAAACCAATATCTCAATCTCCTGATTAGCGTAGTACCCATATTCAGGCGACTTCTGGAATACTATTCAGTAATTGTAGCATTTTCAGTGAGGATTTCTTTATTATTATGGTGAAATCTTGTGCAGCGATTGGTTACAACGAAATATGTGTGGAAGGAAAATTTTTTTTCGTTACAGGGATAAAGTTGTTTTAAAAACTCAAAAGATTTTAAACACTATTTCAAGAGCAAGTCAGTGAATTTACAGGCTGAAGACAAGGAGTAATATTGTTACCAACCAGATGCGAATAGTCTACTGTTTCAGAGTGTTTATTCTTGTCTAAATATTATGAATTGAATAATAATGTTCATTTTATATATATATATATATATATATCTATGTCATAAAAATACATTATTCCTCAGACCTAAAACATGAGGGAGAACCAAGTTTTTGATACAGTAGTATGTTAATGTCTAATTCGCTGCACAGTTTTCTCTCTAATCAACATTATCTAATATATTATGCTTCTTACCTTGATTTTGTTTCCGTAGGAGGGAAATGGGCACTCTGGGCCAAATTTGTGTTCCAGCTATTCTTTGGACTGTGGTGGGTGGAAGTCATACCCCCTTCCTAAGCCACAACCACATTCCCCTGCCTTCCCCTCTTCCCTTTCCCCTACCATCTCCTCCAATCACAGACTGTATTATCCGACTATTAAAAGGAATCAGCCAATTAGTAGATACTCCACTTGGCACCATATTTCAACTCCTTTTTAAGTCACACCCCTTGGCCAAACAGAGAGCTTCTCAAACAAAATGTACATCTTTTCCTTTCCTTCAGTCACAAATTAATATTTTATCAGTCATTGAAACAAAACAGTCAATAAGCAGAGGAGTGTATTAACCTTTGCAATAGGTACCCAGGACATTTCTTGGTCAGTGTTTCAATCTAGTTACCGATTTTAGAATCACATAACGAAATGTGCACTGAAGACTTTCTGAAGTAGTTCCCAGCATGTTCTACTGTTTTTGATAAATATGAAACATGAGGCTGTGTTTTGAGCAGAATTTGTAATTATTCTGACATCCACTCATTGAAATGCTGTGTAATATAATACTGCTATTTGGAAAATGATGTTAATTCTACAGTAACAGAAAATTCTATACATTTTAAAACTAGTTACATATTGAGTGTATGGTTAAGCTGTACTTCATCAGTCGTGCACCATCTTGTACCTTGAAATGGAATGTCTTCTAGCATGAAACACCCAATATTAGTAAATAAAATAAATTTATTTAATCTCATAATAACTTTACATCTCCTGAAAGTGGACATTTGTGTTAGTTTCCAGTAGCTTCTATTCCAAAATTTATTTAACTTGTAATATTCCTACTTTGTTTGATTTCACTTACTGATTATTGATGTGTAGTGAAGTAATAATCTAAAAGATAGATTATTAAATACAGTATTGACAAGATTTGCACAACTGTTATACTTTTAAACTTCAATAAAAACATTTGTTCCTATGTACATGACTGTGTTGTACCACAGAACATTTTTTCACAGTTGGAAAAATCTTACAGCAGTTTCCGTAACTGTAGACAAAAGACTACAGCACACAAGTGAATGTTATCATTAAAAAATGGAATAAGAAAATTCAATAACTACAGGGCTTGCTAGAGCCAAAAGTATGAAAAGTGGTCCATGGTAAAACACTCTCCCCTCTGTGCCCCATCTTGTTCTATGTAGCTCACTAGGTGTCATCATTTACTTCCTTCTCAAGCCACACCCCTTGGCCAAACAGAAAGCTTTAAGTCAAAATACATGTCTGCTGCTTTTCTCCAATTATACACCAGTATTATACCTTCCATTAAAATAAAATAGCCAATCAGTATGTCTTTATATTGTTCTATTTACCCCACTTAGAGGCATCCTTCAGGTCCTCCTTAAGCTGCACCCCTAAGGGTGGGTGATCTTCTAAATCAACACACATATGTGTTTAGATGTCCCAGTTACAGCTTAATATTTTGCTCACTATTAAAAGGAAACAGCCAATCAGGGAACATCCTATGTAAAGCTTGGACATTGGCATATCATGCTCATCCAGTGATGGTGGCTATTGCATTATGTCAGCACATGATTGCAACTCTGAAAGCTAACTGTACAGATGGTGGCAACGAGAGCAGTGGTATGCTTTGTCACCAGAACATGCACAACTTTTCGGGCTTACATGTAAAACACACACAGATTACGTATTGAAACTAGTGATCTGACTTACAGGTTAAGCTGCACTTGGCAATGAACAAAATTCGATATTTATACCATACTTAGCATAAGGGAAAATGGACCCCAAATCAAATATTTCCACATCCAAATTGTCTGTATTATTTATCAAAATACACTTGGCACTGCTGATCTAGCTTACAGGTCAAGTTCCACTTGGCAATGACCAAAGTTCCATCTTTGTACCACACTTATTGCAAGGCACAATGGACCCCCAAATTAAATATTTTCACATCTAAATTGTCTGTTATAGTGCCAGTGGATTGCCTGTGCATTGTGCCTGTTGGCCAGAGATTTGTAAGTAGAAAATCTATCAACAAAGGACTGCATGGAACTTCAGCTGTAGGAAAGTCGACAAACAACGACCTGTCTGAGCAGATATCAGTGAAGATATCTGTGCATGCAAAAAATCAATGCAAATCCCACTTGTTCACAGGACACAGTTTCAATATACTGTTGGCTTGCAATGTGTCAGCCTAGGAAATATCTTTCAGCAGCAAGTGGTTACCCTCTTGCAAATGATATTTCACAATAGGAATTTAACTCGTACTGCAGAAAATTTTGCTGTTGTATTCATTCACAACTAAGCTTAAAAAAATACTAACGTAATGTCAGAGGTGGAAAGGACGTTTTAAGTGGCCGGTGCAGGTGCAGATATAGAGTGTGGTTCCATGATAAGTCATGTTTGTTTCCTTATATCTATCCCCAAATGGAACTAGTCATCACCCTACTATAAATGTAACTATGATTTAATGACAACAAAAATATAAAATATTATTAATGTGATAATTACGATTGTAATAATAATAATAATAATAATAATAATAATAATAATAATAATTTTTATCAGTGCTTAGTACATATCTTTAACACAACTACTGAGAAAATGCAGTTCGGGGAAACACAGCATATGAAAAGAAATTGCACAAGAATTTTAGAAGTAGATGTGTCATGTGTTTGATTCATGAACTATAATAGCAATAAACTTTCAAAATTAAGACAATATAAAACCACAGTGAGGATTTGTAATCTGTTCACCTGTCTACTGATGTTTATGCATCAGATTCCACAGTTAGGTTAAAGCTCAAGACATGCAACATCTCTATGAAAAAGATTTCCCTGCGGCCCCTGGCTGGTTGAGTTATAGGCATCAATCCTCATCAATGATGCTGCAGCCTACCAAAACCTCACCTGCTTTCCCTGCCCTGCACGAGTTCTGACGTTGCGCCCCAGATGGTGCTACATGCACAACCTCTGAATGAAATGATGTGCCTGGGAAGAGGTTTTTTGGCCATAAAATAAACACCCAACATGTCAGGTAAGTGCAGACTATATTGTTGACAGCCTGTATCCTCCGATTAAGTTGGTGTACTTCAGTATCAATTTCAAGTCAAAGATAAATGCACATCACACCGGAATTGAAAGGCCTTCCTGGAAGCCACTAATTCAAAGCAATAATCTCCCCAACATAACTTTAAGAAACTATTGGACCAGTGGGATATCATACAAAATAATCTGACATGCGGGACTTTATACTTGAAATGCCAGGATGGTTCTGATACTGCTTAGCACCCTGAACCACTCTTATTAAAATTCCACACTCAATCATGAGCAGGCCATTGATGATTATCTACAACAGTACACAGTAAAATGAAAAAACGTATCCGTACTGACCAGAACGAATGTCAAACATGACACAACAGTACCACAAAAGGTTTTCTTCATCTGATCATCTAAATCTGTAGTTACTGTTGCAGCACAAAATATAATTTTGAGCACAATAAAAGTTATTTCCTACATGACTGTAAGTGGCTCTACTTGGAAAGCATCAGATGAACTAGCAATGAAGATTACTGCATCACTGAGGTTGTGCTGCCATCACTTACATGGTATGTCTTCTGCCAACATCCATCACGATCTGCTTACAATTTTTTTTCAGACTGCGACATCAGACACATCATTTTTCCTAATGTTCATAGTTAAGCTACTTTTATGAGTCACAACAGTTACACACACTTATACACACATCTGGAGCATCTCTTGCGATAAATTTAATAATTATCTGTCTCACACAAAACGAATTTATCAGAGGGATTATTTCTTCTCTCCCACCCCGCCGGCTCAGGGACAAATCCATCCCGCTGTTACCAACGAGTGTCTTTCCCTCAAACTGCATCCTACTTTTTAGTTGAGACGGAAATATTCGTATGCATTGCTTCTACAACATTCAAGATCCCTCTCTTTCGCTCCTCTCCAGCACCTGCTTTCTGCCTACTGTAGTAGTCTCGTGTCTTCCATGGCTGAGGCTCGTCACCTGACATTATAATGGTCAGACATGACTCCATCCCCCTCGATTTCTGATGCGCTGTTCTATATAAAAATCACATAAGACTCGAACCAAACATCGAATTTAGATGTTGGTTACATCAATAAATTCCAAAATTCCAGCCGCATATTTTACGATTTGCCCTACATAAAGTTATTCTGTTCCCTCAACTTAAGAGATTACGTAATATGTAATATGAGGATCGGAAATGAAAGTGAAGTGGGAAATACCATATCACTGCCAAGTCTCAGACTCAAGATTACCAGGTTTTCACTTAGCACTACGACTGTGAACAGAGGTATGCAGATTGAGGCTGTGGCAGTGTGCAAATGAGGGGAACACTGTTTTTAGTCCCTTACCACCTATTTGTAAAGTCAGTCTCTTTGTCGTTATTTTAGATAAGGCACTTGTCCTTCCTATCTCTCTACATGCACCTTCCTGTAGTCTTCAGGATCTACCTGTGGACTAACAAACCACATCAGATTTGTTATTGACAGCAGATACAGTCAGGTCTTTCTTGTTTGGAGTGTTAATCTGCAAGCATTTAGGTCATAAGATCACCCATATGGGGAGGAGCTTGAACAAGCTACTGAAAAATATCCAGTGTTAAATGGTGTTAAATGTAGCTTGTAATTTCGAGAATTACTTTGTATTATTGAAACTCAAAATCTCCATTCAACTTCATTCTTCGAAAGTTAGTTGAGAAATTTGGAGATTTGTATATTTGAAAATATAAATGCATTTAGCAGAATGTTCTTTTTGCCACCTTCCTTTTTTGCAGCTGTGTCTGAGACACTGGATCCTCAAGCAACAGCATTCATCACATTTTAATTTACTTCATGAGTTATATGGCAAAAAACCTGACAATTGGCGAAATTACTTGAGAATAAATATAGAGACTATAAATAATCTATTGACACTCATAACTCCTCATATAACATGACAAAATACTTTTATGAGGAGAGTAACTTCATCACATGAATGACTGATAGCAACAGGAAGAAGTTACAAGAGTTAGCGTCATAAAGCCCACTCAACATACACTCCTGGAAATTGAAATAAGAACACCGTGAATTCATTGTCCCAGGAAGGGCAAACTTTATTGACACATTCCTGGGGTCAGATACATCACATGATCACACTGACAGAACCACAGGCACATAGACACAGGCAACAGAGCATGCACAATGTCGGCACTAGTATAGTGTATATCCACCTTTCGCAGCAATGCAGGCTGCTATTCTCCCATGGAGACGATCGTAGAGATGCTGGATGTAGTCCTGTGGAACGGCTTGCCATGCCATTTCCACCTGGCGCCTCAGTTGGACCAGCGTTCGTGCTGGACGTGCAGACCGCGTGAGACGACGCTTCATCCAGTCCCAAACATGCTCAATGGGGGACAGATCCGGAGATCTTGCTGGCCAGGGTAGTTGACTTACACCTTCTAGAGCACGTTGGGTGGCACGGGATACATGCGGACGTGCATTGTCCTGTTGGAACAGCAAGTTCCCTTGCCGGTCTAGGAATGGTAGAACGATGGGTTCGACGACGGTTTGGATGTACCGTGCACTATTCAGTGTCCCCTCGACGATCACCAGTGGTGTACGGCCAGTGTAGGAGATCGCTCCCCACACCATGATGCCGGGTGTTGGCCCTGTGTGCCTCGGTCGTATGCAGTCCTGATTGTGGCGCTCACCTGCACGGCGCCAAACACGCATACGACCATCATTGGCACCAAGGCAGAAGCGACTCTCATCGCTGAAGACGACACGTCTCCATTCGTCCCTCCATTCACGCCTGTCGCGACACCACTGGAGTCGGGCTGCACGATGTTGGGGCGTGAGCGGAAGACGGCCTAACGGTGTGCGGGACCGTAGCCCAGCTTCATGGAGACGGTTGCGAATGGTCCTCGCCGATACCCCAGGAGCAACAGTGTCCCTAATTTGCTGGGAAGTGGCGGTGCGGTCCCCTACGGCACTGCGTAGGATCCTACGGTCTTGGCGTGCATCCGTGCGTCGCTGCGGTCCGGTCCCAGGTCGACGGGCACGTGCACCTTCCGCCGACCACTGGCGACAACATCGATGTACTGTGGAGACCTCACGCCCCACGTGTTGAGCAATTCGGCGGTACGTCCACCCGGCCTCCCGCATGGCCACTATACGCCCTCGCTCAAAGTCCGTCAACTGCACATACGGTTCACGTCCACGCTGTCGCGGCATGCTACCAGTGTTAAAGACTGCGATGGAGCTCCGTATGCCACGGCAAACTGGCTGACACTGACGGCGGCGGTGCACAAATGCTGCGCAGCTAGCGCCATTCGACGGCCAACACCGCGGTTCCTGGTGTGTCCGTTGTGCCGTGCGTGTTATCATTGCTTGTACAGCCCTCTCGCAGTGTCCGCAGCAAGTATGGTGGGTCTGACACAACGGTGTCAATGTGTTCTTTTTTCCATTTCCAGGAGTGTATTTTGTCTCCCATGGGCCATGTAACCACTGGTACACAGGTATTAAGTGTTACATGATTTAGGTTATCATCTCACTTCTGCCTAACAGAAGTGTTGAAAGGAGGAATTTTCATAAATTTGAGAACAGAAATACTAATAAATTTTTCTTAGATAAGCATACAGAAGCATGCACAACAGAAAGAGAATTTCTCAATAAATCCATTATAATCGTAAGTATATGCTGAACAACTGCAGGCAATTTTAATTTTTTATAAATCACTTTGAGGCTCTATTGCCCACTTAACAGTAAAATGCAAAGAAATAGTTCTGGATGGTGCTTTAATGTAGATTTTCTTAAAAACTCTTCCAGTAACAATTTATTACAGCCAATAACATTTCAACTAGGGTAGCACCTGACTGCTCAAAAACAGCCATTGATTAGGTATTTGTAGGAAGATATAATGAACAAAATTATAGTACACAACCGATAGTTAATGTCTTCCCAGACCAGGACATGCAGTTGCTTCTGTTGAGAGTTAATACAAAAAAATAGCTCTGAGCACTATGGGACTTAACTGCTGTGGTCATTAGTCCCCTATAACTTAGAACTACTTAAACCTAACTAACCTAAGGACATCACACACATCCATGCCCGAGGCAGTATTTGAACCTGCGGCTATAGCGGTCACGCGGTTCCAGACTGTAGTGCCTAGAACCGCTAGGCCATTCTGGCCGGCAGAGTTAATACAGATAAGGATACAAAATTCTGTAAACCTGAAATCGAGAGGGTGGTCAGTAATGGAAAAATTTATTATTTTAGCAAGCTCCTCAAAGATGTGAACTGGAGTGACGTATACTGTGCTCATGCCATGCATGAAGGATATGACATTTTAATTTATAAAGTCCTTCTCTGACTTGAAAACTGCTTTTCCCCAAAAGTAATTCAGATTTGACCAAAGCCTACAAAGAAACCATGGATTAGTCAAGGAATAAAGGTATCTTGTAAGACAAAAAGAAAACTGTATCTGCCAGTCACAGACAGCTCGTTGCATATAATACAACTAAATTTTGAAGATAGTGATGCAGACATTAAAGACAGTGCAATATGAGGATAGATGGTCTCATCAGATAAAAAGTAAATACATGGTAGGAAATAATGAAAGAGGAGACTGGTAGAACCAGCGATGAAGAGAAGCAAATAGCATTAAGAGTAAAAGATAGAGTGATGATAGATGTTAGCAGTATTGAAAAACATTCAACAAGCATTTTGCAATTGTTACTGAAAAGATGGTGTTGTCAGGTCCAGTGGATGCTACCACTGGATATCTCAAACCAGCCACTACAAATAATTTCAGTAATATGAACAAACTAATTTATTTTTATTTTAAATAGTGTTGATTTGAGCCCTCACAAATGACATAGATACCCAAATTGACAGCTCCCATGGATATTCCAGAACTGCACGTTCATGGCTTCATACACTCTTCATCAAAAGTAACTAACACTTGATACTGGACATTAATATGGGGTGTGTCTACTGCTCAACTGATAAAAAGTATCCAGTCACCTATTAGTGGATGTTAAGGGGGGTAGGACATCAAACGGGACGACTTAAAACAGGAGAGGCACCACAGGACATTTCAGTTTCTACTGTGTATACTTTTACAAATAAATTCATAAAACTTTGTCAGCATGATCAAGAAGGATTCGGGATTCATGCTCATAGTAGTGGGTGTACAAAAACATAACAAAATAAATATTTTTACATGTGAAATTTCATAATTTTTTTCACTTACTATTGGCTGCATTTGTTGCAATAGATACACCTTTCTTCATAAGTAAGAGAGATTCTTCACTGAATTTTGCACAGCATACAAACCATACTTACAGGTGTATGAAAGTCTAGAATTTATTTAATTTACGAAAAAATGAATGAGCTGTGACATTTTAAACTTAATGTTTAGAAAAACTCAAATTTTATAAATAATTATCTCAATTTTTATCACAGTTTTTTTATAGATTTGGAAAATTCTAGAGTTTTGCATTATGAAGTTTGTGTTTAATAAGCATACCAGGTTTGAAAGTAATAGGATATTTATTTTGGATGTTACATGTACCTAAGTACAGAAATTTGTGTTTTGTGGAAAATGGCTGTTAAAGTTTCTGCTTGTATTTGGCATTCTTTTAGAACTTTCCAACACCATAAGCAGGTTCTTTTTCATTTTCTAAATCAGGTTTCTTCCTTTTCACATTCCTATGACGCACTCTTCTTGATTTTATCACCTTCAAAAGTGATTTATCTGCTTTCATTATACACTCTCTGTCTATCGCGTACAAAGTTTTGATGCACTTCACTCTGGGCTTCATTCCCATTTTCTCTAAAACATATTTTCTCCTTTGAACACCGTCATTAAAACATGAAACTGCATCATAAACACCAATAGCAAGTGCATTTCTCTCCACAAAAATGGTTTTTAGCAATCTTTCCCATACACATTGGTTAAAACTATCATTTGGGTTTTAGGTACTGCCATGAAGACATTCCTTCAATAAGTTTTCATTTGTAAGGTCCCTGAATATAGCTTTGATAGCTTCCATTACGGCAGTTGGTAGAGAATTCCTGTGATGATATTCTTCACCACCAGAAAATGACCTTTGGTATCCAGACCATAATTTACTTCCTTTTGGGCACAAGTTGTCTATAGGGTTATTGTCTGTGGACATTTTGTGGAACTATAACGCCCAAACTGCTTGCTTCATATTTTTCAGGTATCCTGCGCTCCTTCATATTGCCAAGGCATAATATGTCTGTAGCTTGTCAATTTCTGCATCCATCAGTCATCCTTTCCCTTTTATTCCCTTCCCATCAGATAAGTTTTTTTCCTGACAAATCTTGTCTCAGCCTTCTAAGTCTAGTATCAAGTCTTTTCTGTACATGTGACACACATTCTAACTTCTGCACAATAGTCTCAACTCCATACGGAGCGCATTTTTGAACCTCAAGAAAATCTTTACTACCACCATCGCCAAGGTACTTCACATATCGCAGGCCACAGGAGGCAACAGATCTGGTAAACAAGCTGACAACTCCCTGCACTTCCATACCTCCACTTGAGCCTTTATAATCCATTTTACATTCATGCTCTGGGATCCGTTTCACAAAACTATGGCAAAATTTGCTCAACACTTCAACATCTAGTACTCTGCCAGCGTCAACAGATGTTGTTGTAACAACACCATTCAACGAAATGTACCCTCTTTTTTGCCAGGTACCATCAAAAGCGGCCACTATGTCATTGTCACCATCATTTTCGATAACACATCCTTCTGCAACACTTTTCATTGATGATTATCCAACTTCTTTTACAACCCCAAACAGTAAGCAATAATATGTCTCAAATTTTGCTGGAGCAGGTGGAAGATTCATCACTGCACAAAGTGTTCTTGCTGCCTTCTGACCCCTACCAATACAGCGCATGCCATATTCACATTGTAACTTTTGTTTACGATTTTAGTTGTCATGCAAGAAGCACCAACGTTGCATTTGCTGCATATCACAGATAAGTTCGCGGCAACGCCTTTCCTGGCATTCTCATCTTCCACCACAGAAACACACTGCACAACAACACAGTTATTGCACATAACATTGTCCAATATTAACTGTGACAGTATGTTAAAAAATGCCTCTAAGCACTGTGCAACTTATCATCTGAGGTCACCAGTCCCCTAGACTTAGAACTACTTACACCCAACTAACCTAGGGACATCACACACATCCATGCCTGAGGTAAGATTCGAACCTGCGACTCCAGCAGCAGCGCGGTTCCTGACTGAAGCGCCTAGAACCGCTGGGCCACAGTTACCGGCGACAGTATGTTAACAACAACAATAATATTACACAAACCTTCAGATTCACGGCCGTCATTTTCATTAGCACCATTTTCTTCTCAAAGCACTCGGCAGTGGTTTGGTTACTGGCTCTGAGAGGTTACAGTCTTGAGCCACTGGTAAACATTTATTGTAGCAGCCTTCACTGTGCATCTGTTGCCCTGGTGACATTGTTTGCGGTTGAAGCAACGAATTCTAGGCATCATGTGTGATAATATGCCACAAAACAACACGACCAAATGAAAATTGTTCCGAAATTCATAACACCATGCTGCAAACCGTTCAAAACAGAGAACAACAAAATCAGCGATTAAAACAACGCATGTCGATATCAGCAGAGACAGTATCGATATCAGTAGCCTCAGGCTCAGATCTGGGCTCTAGGCAGGTCAGTCCATTTCAAGGATATTATTGCCCACAGACCATTGCCTCACAGATGCTGCTTTATGACAGGTTGTATTGTCACACTGATACAAAGAAGCATCACAACTGATCTGTCCCTCTACTGTATGCAGTACACAATGCTGTAAAATGTGTTCATATCCTTCTGCATTTCGCTATTTCTTCAGTGCAGTGAGGGGACCACGCCATAAACACGAAAAATACCTCACTACCCTAGCACCACCTCCTCCGTACTTCAACTTTTATCACCAGTCATGATGGCAAGTAACGTTCCTCAGGCAATTTGCCAAACTCAAACTCTTCCATTGGATTGGCACAGCATGTAGTGTGACTTATCAGTCCAAATCGCTTGGCTCGTTTCCAGTCATCCACTGTCTAGTGGCTTCGCTCTTTCCACGACCTCAAGTGTCGCTTAACATTGACTACAGGAACGTGTGTCTTATGAGAAACTGATTGGCTACTGTAGACCATTCTTTTTAATTCCAAGCACACAGTCATTGTGTGATATTGATTTCTGGTAACCCTATGGAACTCACAAGTGATTCCTTCTCACGATTGCATGTGACATTTTACAATTGCCAACTGCAGTGGTTGATGGTCCCAGTCTGTCAGTACATGAGGTCTGTCTGGACTTGATTTAACTGTGGTTGTTCCTTTGTGTTTCCACTTCACAATCAAAACACCAACAGGTTTAGTAGGATTTAAATGTCCACGATGGATTTGTTACTCAGGTCATATCCAATGACTTGCCCACATTAAAAATCACTGAGATCTCCTGACTGACCCATTCTGCTGTTACTGCTTCTCTGCTGACAATACAATATTCCCTGCCTCAGTTATATCGACAAGTTCACCTCTCGTGACATTTAGAGGTCAATCACACATAACATATGGGTGTCCAGATACTTTTGATCAGATATTGTGCGTATGTTTCAGGTGATCTTTTGATTTACAAATGACAAACAGAAACTTTGAATAATCTTGTTTAATTATTATCTTCAACATAAGCAATAATATAAGGTCAGTGTGATGATGTACACTACTAGCCACTACATCACGAAGATGACGTGCTACAGACGCGAAATTTAACCGACAGGAAGTAGATGCTATGATATGCAAATGATTAGCTTTTCAGAGCATTCACACAAGGTTGGCGCCGGTGGCGACACCTACAACGTGCTGACATCCGGAAAATTTCCGAACGATTTCTCATACACAAACAGCAGTTGACCGGCGTTGCCTGGTGAAACGTTGTTGTGATGCCTCCTGTAAGGAAGAGAAATGCGTACCGTCACGTTTCCGACTTTGGTAAAGGTCGGATTGTAGCCTATCGCGATTGCGGTTCATCCTATCGCGACATTGCTGCTCGCGTTGGTCGAGATCCAATGACTGTTAGCAGAATCTGAAATCGGTGGGTTCAGGAGGGTAATATGGAACGCCGTGCTGGATCCCAACGGCCTCATATCACTAGCAGTCGAGATGACAGGCATCTTATCTGCATGGCTGTAGCGCATCGTGCAGCCACGTCTCGATCGTTAAGCCAACAGATGGGGACGTTTGCAAGGCAACAACCATCTGCACGAACAGTTCGACGACGTTTGCAGCTGCATGGACTATCAGCTCGGAGACCATGGCTGCGGCTACCCTTGACGCTTCATCACAGACAGGAGGGCCTGCGATAGTGTACTCAACGACGAACCTGGGTGCACGAATGGCAAAACGTCATTTTGTCGGATGAATCCAGATTCTGTTTACAGCATCATGATGGTCGTATCCGTGTTTGGCGACATCGCGGTGAACGCACATTGCAAGCCTGTATTCGTCATCGCCATACTGGCGTATCACCCAGCGTGATGGAATAGGGTGCCATTGGTTACACGTCTCGGTCAAAGCTTGTTCGCATTGGCGGCTCTTTGAACAGTGGACGTTACATTTCAGATGTGTTACAACCCGTGGCTCTACCCTTCATTCGATCCCTGCGAAATCCTACATTTTAGCAGGATAATGCGCGACCGCATGTTGCAGGTCCTGTACGGGCCTTTCTGGATACAGAAACTGTTCGACTGCTGCTCTGGCCAGCACATTCTCCAGATCTTTCACCAACTGAAAACGTCTGGTCAATGGTGGCCAAGCAACTGGCTTGTCACAATATGTCAGTCACTACTCTTGATGAACTGTGGTATCGCGCTGAAGCTGCATGGGCAGCTGTACCTGTACACACCATCCAAGCTCTGTTTGACTCAATGCCCAAGCGTATCAAGGCCGTTATTACAGCCAGATGTGGTTGTTCTGGGTACTGATTTCTCAGGATCTATGCACCAAAACTGCATGAAAATGTAATCACATGTCAGTTCTAGTATGATATTTTTGTCCAATGAATACCCGTTTATCATCTGCATTTCTTCTTGGTGTAGCACTTTTAATGGCCAGTAGTGTATCTTACTGCCTCAGTGAGTCAATGTTGTTACCTTTACCCTAGACAAAATAATGTAGCGCCATCCTGGAAACACACACATCTACCGTCTGCTAAGGCATTTGCCAAGACTATTGTCGCAACGACTGCCCACACAAGTACTACTGTCAAAAGATCCCATTTCAGCTGAGAATATTACTTTTAATCTAGTGGTTAGTGACATCTTTCTCATGGTATGAGATGAGCTCTACACCATGATTTCGATGGGTCTAGTGATCCACATTAAGTATTATGTAAACTTAATTTATCTTGATGACTAATAACACAGATAGTTTAGTGCATCAAAATGCTGTTGGGAGTCCCTCACAATAATCTGGCAGATTTTTTGGATTTGGCAGATGCCTGGAGAACGTTGCCTGCCATTATGTGTACTACCAATAGTGAAGTATGGAGGAGATGGTTTTATAGTATAGGAGATGTTTTTCATAAGAAGGATATGGTACCTTTATTGCATTTGGAAAAAAATATTAAATACAAATGAATACGAACACATTTTACAGCATGTGTACTGCATACAGTAGAACAGTTTGGATATGATGAATGTTTATAGAAGCATGAAAATGCACCCTGTCATAAAGCAGCATCTGTGAGGCAATGGTTTATGGACAATAACATTCCTGACATGGACTAGCCTACCCTGAATGCAGACCTGAACCCAATAGAACACCTTTGGGGTGAGTTAGAAGGTCGACTTCTATCCAAACGCCAGTATCCAACTACACTACCTTCTCTTGTTTCCGCTACGGTCGCAGGTTCGAATACTGCCTTGGGCATGGATGTGTGTGAGGTCCTTAGGTTAGTTAGGTTTAAGTAGTTCTAAGTTCTAGGGGACTGATGACCTCAGATGTTAAGTCCCATAGTGCTCAGAGCCATTTGAACCATTTTTCTCTTGTTTTGGCTCTTGAGGAATGATAACCTGCTACTCCTCCACAGGCATTTACATATTTCGTAGAGAGTGTTCCCAACAGCATTCAAGTTGTTATAAAGGTGAAGGGTGAACACACATAATATTAATGTCCACTAATGGATGTCATGAGCAGACAGTTTGTATTACTATTAATATCAAATCATGTGAGTATTACATAAAATCTGATATCTGTATATCATAAGTGTAGTAATGTGTTCAACATAAATATGTGTTGTAAACTGATTGTCTCTTTGACAATGGCCTAAGCACTATATTATGCACCTCATTGTATTGTATATTTACTTGTTTTGTAACAAGTTCGTTATTACCGTCATTTAAGATTTTTTGCATATTCCAGATCCACGAGGACCATATCACTTGAGGTCTGAGGGATGTACAGTAATATACGGTTTTTCTTTGTAAATATTATATTGTATATAGTCATTTTTGGACATGTTCGACATCCACAAGGATCTCATCACTTTGGCTGTATGGAACGAAATATACATCTAATATAATGTAATTTTTATAATTTTCGAACCAATTGTCCAAACAAGAATTGAGTGAAATAATGACTGACACAAGTGAAACTCAGCTGTACACTCTCCTACTGAGCAAGGTGGCACAGTGGTTAGCACACTCAACATGCATTCAGGAGAATGGTGGTTGAAATTCCCACACAGCCATCCAAATTTGAGTTTTCTGTGATTTCTCTAAACCGTCCCAGTAAATGCTGGAGTGGTTCCTTCGAACAGGACACAGCTCATAGCCTCCTCCATATTTTTGTAATCTGAGCTTGTCCTCCATCTCTAATGACCACACTTTAGAATGGACATTAAACTCTGCTATTCCTCCCTTACTTACACTGTCCTGAAGAACAAATTTATGAAGAGAAGTAAAGTACCTTAGTTATGTGACATATCAATTAAGATATATTACAAATAATGTCTTCAGATTTTAGACATGTTTTAAGTTTCATGTGCTCTAATAAATTATTGGAGTGACCAATAAGATATGTTTTACTTTTTTCTGGGGATTTTCAGTTAATTGCCTGAACTCTACTAGCAACCTATTATGACTTTTGCATAAGAATATAAAAATCCATACTGAACTCTAGATAGGTGTTCATAGCCTGCATGGTAAGTTTTAATTTTAGCGTTGTAGTGGTGAACGGTACAGTTCACCTTTAATTCACTTTTGTTGTGACAAAAAATGTTTCATTAGGGATTAAATTTATTAACATACAAAGGTATAAATCCCTATTTCCATAAAGACAATACTGCAAGGTGTTCCTTTATCAATTTAATATAATATTCTATCTCTTGTATGGAATAAATGATTTTTTTTTAGCTGTGCTGCCACAAATGATTATGGCATACGCTCTATTTCCACAAATAGCGCGACTCTCATACATTTAAAGAAATTAAGCAATGAACTCACCAAATCATTGATGCGTATGAACAGTTTTAGAGTTCCCTTTATACCCAAGGACGAAAAACACTAGACTGAACAAATAGCAAAAAAAAAATGGTTCAAATGGCTCTGAGCACTATGGGACTTAACATCTATGGTCATCAGTCCCCTAGAACTTAGAACTACTTAAACCTAACTAACCTAAGGACAGCACACAACACCCAGCCATCACGAGGCAGAGAAAATCCCTGACCCCGCTGGGAATCGAACCCGGGAACCCGGGCGTGGGAAGCGAGAACGCTACCGCACTACCATGAGAGAACAAATAGCAGCCACGTTTCGCGCCCAGGATTTGCGATTATTTCCCATCCATATGCTACGATTTGTATTCAGAGATGAGTTTTACACCCAAATATTTGAGCAGTTTTGCTCAAACCTCCAACTCCAACTTTCAGTTTTGCGCACATCTCATATCCGTGCAGCAAATCTTCACCCTACATGCACCAAGAGAGTGACAAAGGAAAAGCAGAGATGCTCAACCGTGTTTTCAAATGTCCCTTTACAAACGAAAACCCAGGCATATTGCCGCAACTTAATTCTCGTACTAATGAAAATATGAGTGAAATAAATATCAGTATCAGCGGCGTTGAGAGCTTAAATCGTTGAAATTGAACAAAACCCCCATGACCGAATGGAATCCCTATCAGAGTCTATACCCAATTCGCTGCTGAGTCAGCCCCTCTGTTACCTGTAATATATCACAAATACTTCGAACGAAAACTGTGGCCACTAGCTGAAAAAATACACGTCACACCTGTCTACAATAGGGGTAACAGAAATGATGCCCAAAACTACCATCCAGTATCCTTGAAATCTATTTATTGTAGAATCTTAGAACATATTCTGAGCTCAAACATAATGGGGTATCTCAGATTTCCTCGATGCCAACTAGCATGGATTCTGATAACACTGATCACGCCAAACACACCTCTCACTTTTCTCACATGACCCACTGAAAGCTTTGAATCAAGGCAGTCAGGCAGATAGAGTATTTCTCGACTTCCAAAAAGCGTTTGACTCAGTACCAAACCTACACTTATTATCAAAAGTACTGTCACATAGGGTATCTGACAAAATATATATGACTGGACTGAGCATTTATTGGTAAGGAGGACACAGCATGTTATCTTGGATGGAGAGTCATCGACAGATGTAGAAATAATTTTGGATTTACCCCAGGGAGATATGTTGGGTTCCTTGCTGTTCATGTTATATATCAACGATCTGGCAGACAGTATTAAACTAACCTCAGATTTTTGGCAGATGATGCAACTATCTACAATAAAGTACAGTCTGATCGAAGCAGTACACATATTTATTCAGACTTTAATAAGATATTAAAGTGGTGCAGTGATTGGCAGTTTGCTTTAAATATTCACAAATATAAATTGGACACTTAACAAAACGAAAAAACATAGTATCCTATGAATATAATACTAGAGTCACAGTTCTGTATACTCATACAAGTACTTGGGTTATAACACTTATTAGTGACATTATGTGGAATGATCACATACACCCAGTCGTGAGTACAGCACATAGCAGACTTCAATTTATTCGTAAATACTAGGGCAATGGTGATAGTCTACAAAGGAGACTGCATACAAATCGCTCATGTGACCCATCCTGGAATACTGCTCAGGTGTGTCAGACCCATATCAAACAGGACTAGCAGAGGATATTGAATGTATACAGAGTAGGGCAGCACGAATTATCACAGGTTTGTTAGACCCATGAAAGAGTGTCATGGAGATGTTCAAGTAACTGAACTGACAGACTCTTCAAGACAGATGGAAACTATCCTAAGAAAGTCTACCGCCAAAGTTTCAAGAAACAGCTTCAAATGATGACTCTAAAAATATACTATAACGCCCTACATATCGCTCCCAGAGGGATCGTGAGGATAAGATTAGGTTGCACAGCAACATTTAAACAATCATTTATCTCACACTCCATACGTGAATGGATTGGTAAAAAGCTCTAATAACTGGTACAGGGGTCGTACCCCCTGCCATGCACTTCACAGCAGTTCACAGAGTATATATGTAGATGTATATGTAGAACGATCTGTGTGAGATGATAGATATACCTCGGTGACACTACTCTGTGACGTCACTATCGCGTGTACATGCCCAGTTTCGACTGTCAGGGATTTCTATTGATTTTGGGTCTTATGGAGTTCTGGGAAGGGGGACAAGCCACACTGAATTTTGTCACTTAGTTGAATCTTGTAAGTGATAGATTTTAAATTACGATGTAGTTCAAATATTAACAGTGCATCGAAAACACATTGTTATTGGTATACTTTGTTATAATTTAACGTAAACGTAAAGTAAAAACTCATCAACAGTTAAAATCTTCAGCCAATGTCAGTCGAAAACAATGTTTCATATCTCTGCTGTCTACAATGGCATCGTGGTTAGAGATGTACAATGTAGTTTGTTCACTGGTTCAAGACCTGCGCCATCATTCTTTTTCCTTCTCATTTCTAAGAGATTGTGGAAACTTCTTCTTAATTTAAAAATAGTATGTTCTATAATATTCGATGTTATGTGCATATAAGAGTGTTATTTCCCAGGAATAAGTTGTCATTGTCAATAATTCACAAATTAAGCATGAAACATGCAAATGCTAGTAAATATTGGAAACATGTTGATCATCTGGTTAAAAAATACTAGGTACCACACAAAAAAAAAACACAGAAAAGACTGATTCGTTTGACACAGAATTAAGAAGTAACTTAGTCACTGCCAGCTTAATTACGAAGGTTGGAACTTTAATAGTGGCAACTATTTATTTACATCTCATACAAAATAGATACGTGTTTCAAAGTTTTACTGACCTTCAAAGTAGTCACCAGGCTTGTGTACAGCCCGTTGCCAGCGATGTGGAAGTCGCAGGATACTTTTAGCAGTGGCAGTTGTGTTGGCAGTTCGAGCGGCGTGGTCTATTGCCCGACGAATTTGTAGCAGTTCTGAAGCGAATGCCGTGAAGTGTTTCCTTCAGTTTAGAAATCGAGTTGAACTCATGAGGGCTTAAGTCAGTGGAGCGCAGTACGTGGTATAGCACTTAGCAGCCCCATCAGTCAAACAAATCAGTAACAGCTTGCACTGTACGTGCTTAAGCACTGTCCTGCAGAAAGTGTCATCACTTCTGTTTCTATGCTGTTCATTTTTGGAACACAACCTACGACCAGCTTAGAGACAGAAGTGATGACACTTTCTGCGGGACCTGACCATCATCTTGCAGGACAATGCTCAAGCAAGTACAGTGCGACCTGTTAATGATTTGTTTGACTGATGGGGCTGCTAAGTGCTATACCACCTACAGCACTCCCCGGACTTAAGCCCTCGTGAGTTCAAATCGATTTCTAAACTGAAGGAAACACTCCACAGCATTCGCTTCAGAGCTGCTACAAATTCGTCTGGCAATAGACCATGTCGCTCGAACTGTCAACACAACTGGCACTCCTAAGAGTATCCTACGACTTCCACATCGCTGGCAACACGTTATACACAATGCTGGTAACTACTTTGAAGCTCAGTAAAGCTTTGAAACTCGTATCTATTTTGTACGAGCTGTAAATAAATAGTTGCCACTATTAAAGTTCCAATCCTCATATAAAATAAAATTTATAGGCTAGTCGTTTTACGAGAGTTCTCTTCGAAATAAGAACATCTTCAATTAAAGTACATATGCTGACGAAATGTATTCTGGTACTGATCCAGGATTGTTCCTGCAGCGGTTTTTCCATGTTGTTTCCGTTACTTCCATGTGCCAAGGAAGAAGTTCAGTTTTCTCACCGTGAATTACAATGTTTCATAGAAATTAGGATATACTTCACACAACCAGCACTCTTTTACTATTCGGGGAGTTAACTGCTAAGTACTTTTCGTAATACAGGCGAAATTAATGAGTATGAAGTTGGTACATACTCACTTTCGGAGAAAGAAACAGAAGCAATAGTTTCCAAATTTGCAATGAATGTAACAGTTGAAGATAATCAGTTGCTGCTTTAATTCGTGTACAACGATACTTTGTATTTACAATAGTTTTAAGGATTCGCGTGAGTGTCATGGTAATACTTCATATGTTATTCTGGTGTGCAAAGCGTGTTTAATTTAGTGTATGTAACTACAGTGGCCGGCACGAAAATAGGGATTCAAGGTCATCTCGCCCTCTTACAGCATTGCAAGTTTTTTTATAGTGATGATTTCAAATCTTCATAAAAATTTTAAAAAATAATTGGGCAACTCTGTTTTT
The DNA here is from genome assembly GCF_023864275.1 of Schistocerca cancellata. Classification (NCBI taxonomy): domain Eukaryota; kingdom Metazoa; phylum Arthropoda; class Insecta; order Orthoptera; family Acrididae; genus Schistocerca; species Schistocerca cancellata. The sequence goes on from NC_064629.1 coordinate 692,207,035, forward strand.
AGTCTAGAATATGATGGAGTACTTTCCAAAAGAAAATTCTCACTAGCTGGTAGGAAAACAATGAAAACTAACGTTACAAGAATTTTTGGAGGAAAATAATTTTTTACTATATCCTTGTAAAAAGAGATCTACGAATCAATAAGGCTACTACTACTACTAGTACTACTACTACTTCAACCTGTGGTAGTAACAGAACCAGTAACTGGACTGAAAAAAAAATACGAACATCCTCAAAGTTTACAGATGCATATGCTGCGTCGTTTATTTCGGAAACATAAAAGTATTCTGAGGTAAAAAAATATATATATATTATAAGAGGTGTGAAACTGTGCCAACTGCGTAGCGAAAAATGTAGCCGCTGATGAATTTTCGTTCTGTAGGACTGCGAAGAAACTTCCCGCGAGAAAGTTGTTGAGAAAACTACAAAATTATTTTTGGTAACATTTCAGACATAATTACTGTATCGTATCACGTGCAGAGGTAAGTTACGTACGCAGCAGCACGCGAGTCGTTGCAGGCCGTCGCCAAGAGTTTTGTACGGACGGCTCGCTTTAATATGACCGAGAATATTCACTACTTCCTGAAAATATTTTACTGGCTGCTAATACATTTCCTTCGTAATTGAATCCATCACTCAAAACGCATTGAATCTATCACACAAAACGCCAATATACGCTACGCAAAAGTAATTCTAGTTATTTTGAAGCCAGTATTTTCACTGAAGTCGAGCAAAATATATGTTCGAAAGATTTTGTAGAACTCAAGTTTTATCTAAATTTGCTGTAAGCCTATGATCCTCAGCACGCAATATGTGCTTGGTACACAAAAACCTCGTTCTTAATACTGGAACGTCCGTCTTGTGTTACAAATTTCGTCCATCATTGCAGTTTCTGAATTCAAAACCAAGTGGGCAGAGAAGACAGTGCATTGAAGTGACTCGCCAGAGTAATCAGTTTTATCACTGACATTACCCCGTATTTCTCTAGCCATCGGATACTATCCTCTGTCATACTAAAGTAATACAATTCTACGTTCTAGCTTTTTGTAAAAGTCGTCAAATATCATAGATTTCTGGGCTCTTCTCTGAGAATCATAATAGGTACTGGGACTGTTCTGATGTTACTACAATGTTTATACAGGGTGGTCCATTAATAGTGACAGGGCCAAATATCTCACGAAATAAGCATCAAACGAAAAAACTACAAAGAACGAAACTCGTCTAGCTTGAAGGAGGAAACCAAATGGCGCTATGGTTGGCCCGCTAGATGGTGCTGCCATAGGTCAAACGAATATCAACTGCGTTTTTTTTAATTAGGAACCCCCATTTTTATTACATATTCGTGTAGTACGTAAAGAAATATGAATGTTTTAGTTGGACCACTTTTTTCGCTTTGTTATAGATGGCGCTGTAATAGTCACAAACGTATTAAGTACGTGATATCACGTAACATTCTTCTAGTGCGGACGGTATTTGCTTCGTGATACATAACTCGTGTTAAAATTGACTGTTTGCCAATTGCGGAAAAAGTCGAGATCGTGTTGATGTATGGCTATTGTGATCAAAATGCCCAACGGGCGTGTGCTATGTATGCTGCTCGGTATCCTGGACGACATCATCCAAGTGTCCGGACCGTTCGCCGGATTGGTTGTGTTTTTTAAGGAAACAGGAAGTGTTCAGCCACATGTGAAACGTCAACCACGACCTGCAACAAATGATGATGTCCAAGTAAGTGTTTTAGCTGCTGTCGCGGCTAATCCGCACATCAGTAGCAGACAAATTGCGCGAGAATCGGGAATGTCAAAAGCGACGATGTTCAGAATGCTACTTCAACATCGATTGCACCCGTACCATATTTCTATGCAGCAGGAATTGCATGGCGACGACATTGAACGTCGTGTACAGTTCTGCCACTGGACACAAAAGAAATTACGGGACGATGACAGATTTTTTGCACGCGTTCTATTTAGCGACGAAGCGTCATTCACCAACAGCGGTAACGTAAACCGGCATACAGGTAATATGCACTATTGGGCAACGGAAAATCCACGATGGCTGCGACAAATGGAACATCTGCGACCTTGGCGAGTTAATGTATGGTGCGACATTATGGGAGGAAGGTTGATTGGCCCCCATTTTATCGATGGCAATCTACACTCCTGGAAATTGAAATAAGAACACCGTGAATTCATTGTCCCAGGAAGGGGAAACTTTATTGACACATTCCTGGGATCAGATACATCACATGATCACACTGACAGAACCACAGGCACATAGACACAGGCAACAGAGCATGCACAATGTCGGCACTAGTACAGTGTATATCCACCTTTCACAACAATGCAGGCTGCTATTCTCCCATGGAGACGATCGTAGAGATGCTGGATGTAGTCCTGTGGAACGGCTTGCCATGCCATTTCCACCTGGCGCCTCAGTTGGACCAGCGTTCGTGCTGGACGTGCAGACCGCGTGAGACGACGACGCTTCATCCAATCCCAAACATGCTCAATGGGGGACAGATACGGAGATCTTGCTGGCCAGGGTAGTTGACTTACACCTTCTAGAGCACGTTGGGTGGCACGGGATACATGCGGACGTGCATTGTCCTGTTGGAACAGCAAGTTCCCTTGCCGGTCTAGGAATGGTAGAATGATGGGTTCGATGACGGTTTGGATGTACCGTGCACTATTCAGTGTCCCCTCGACGATCACCAGTGGTGTACGGCCAGTGTAGGAGATCGCTCCCCACACCATGATGCCGGGTGTTGGCCCTGTGTGCCTCGTTCGTATGCAGTCCTGATTGTGGCGCTCACCTGCACGGCGCCAAACACGCATACGACCATCATTGGCACCAAGGCAGAAGCGACTCTCATCGCTGAAGATGACACGTCTCCATTCGTCCCTCCATTCACGCCTGTCGCGACACCACTGGAGGCGGGCTGCACAATGTTGGGGCGTGAGTGGAAGATGGCCTAACGGTGTGCGGGACCGTAGCCCAGCTTCATGGAGACGGTTGCGAATGGTCCTCGCCGATACCCCAGGAGCAACAGTGTCCCTAATTTGCTGGGAAGTGGCGGTGCGGTCCCCTACGGCACTGCGTAGGATCCTACGGTCTTGGCGTGCATCCGTGCGTCGCTGCGGTCCGGTCCCAGGTCGATGGGCACGTGCACCTTCCGCCGACCACTGGCGACAACATCGATGTACTGTGGAGACCTCACGCCCCACGTGTCGAGCAATTCGGCGGTACGTCCACCCGGCCTCCCGCATGCCCACTATACGCCCTCGCTCAAAGTCCGTCAACTGCACATACAGTTCACGTCCACGCTGTCGCGGCATGCTACCAGTGTTAAAGACTGCGATGGAGCTCCGTATGCCACGGCAAACTGGCTGACACTGACGGCGGCGGTGCACAAATGCTGCGCAGCTGGCGCCATTTGACGGCCAACACCGCGGTTCCTGGTGTGTCCGCTGTGCCGTGCGTGTGATCATTGCTTGTAGAGCCGTCTCGCAGTGTCTGGAGCAAGTATGGTGGGTCTGACACACCGGTGTCAATGTGTTCTTTTTTCCATTTCCAGGAGTGTAAATGGTGCAATGTATGCTGATCTCCTATGTAATGTTCTACCGATGTTACTACAAGATGTTTCACTGCTTGACAGAATGGCGATGTACATCCAACATGATGGATGTCCGGCACATAGCTCGCGTGCGGTTGAAGCGGTATTGAATAGCATATTTCATGACAGATGGATTTGTCGTCGAAGCACCATACCATGGCCCGCACGTTCACCGGATCTGACGTCCCCGGATTTCTTTCTGGGGGGAAAGCTGAAAAATATTTGCTATCGCGATCCACCGACAACGCCTGACAACATGCGTCAGCGCATTGTCAATGCATATGCGAACATTACGGAAGGCGAACTACTCGTTGTTGAGAGGAATGTCGTTACACATATTGCTAAATGCATTGAGGTTGAGGGACATCATTTTGAGCATTTATTGCATTAATGTGGTACTTACAGGTAATCACACTGTAACAGCATGCGTTCTCAGAAATGATAAGTTCACAAAGGTACATGTATCACATTGGAACAACCGAAATAAAATGTTCAAACGTACCTACGCTCTGTATTTTAATTTAAAAAACCTACCTGTTACCAACCGTTCGTCTAAAATTGTGAGCCATATGTTTGTGACTATTACAGCGCCATCTATCACAAAGCAAAAAAAGTGGTCCAACTAAAACATTCATATTTCTTTACGTACTACACGAATATGTATTAAAAATGGGGGTTCCTATTTAAAAAAAAAACGCAGCTGATATCCGTTTGACCAATGTTAGCTCCATCTAGCGGGCCAACCATAGCGCCATCTGGTTTCCCCCTTCAAGCTTGACAAGTTTCGTTCTTTGTAGTTTTTCCGTTTGATGCTTATTCCGTGAGATATTTGGCCCGGTCACGATCAATGGACCACCCTGTATATACAGTCGCTACAGAAGAACCACAAAGTTTTGTCATTTTATGAACTACATTACTCTTACTACGAAACAGTGAGTAAATCCTTCTATGAAAAAAAGGAGTTAAATTTCGAATGTACAAGTAAACTGAATGCAGTAAGATTATATCCGAATGTAAAAACATTGGATACATATTTTTAGGAAAAGCTGTTGTTAATTAATGCAGAATTGACAATCTTATTTTAATTGACAGTTACTGTCGAGTAAACTAATCGTCACCACTTGTGATAAATTTATCAGACGCCTACCGTAAGGGAAAACATTCGCAGTATGTCCTCCATAGCTGAAATGAATAGACAAACATTTAAATCAAGTCAGCTTTTGTACATAGATGACACCTAAACTGAAAGATCTTTTGGCTCCGTGTCTTCAGATTCACTGTCGCTTGTTTCAGCCAGGTGTATCATCACAGGTTCCACTATGGTGTCTCTTAAAGCCTGGCTCAAGAAATCAGTTTCTTCTAATGCTTTTGCGTGTTTTAAGCACCTCTCCCAGTCCTGTTGAGTAACATTGTCAAGAGCTTCGTGTGTTAGCTTCTCGACATCAGCAAGTTTGAAAGTAGTATCTCTCTACGCTACTTTTCCCTTTACTTGGGCCCATATCAATACAATGGGATTATACTGGCAGCGATACGGTGGTAGACGTACCATTTGGTGTCCCATTTCGTTTGCCAAATGATCTTTTTGGCGCCTATGATGTCTTCCTTCGACAGGAGTTCGGCCTTCGTTTCATCGACTGAAAATGAGACATTCTTTCTCTTTGATCACTCTATATTATCTGCCTTGCGCCAATTTGAAGGTGGTAGCTTTTCTATCTGAATGGAGTGGTAGCTGACGTTATCCATCACGATAATTGACCCGTCTTCCAGCGCAGACAACAGTCGAATAAACCAATTCTTAAAAACTTCTCCATTCATTTCTGAATGGTAATCGGATTGGTAAGAACTTTTCCCACCACAAAAAACAAGTTTGGCCTCTGGTATGAAGCCTGTGGTTAATGAACCAGCGTGGACGATGATTAATCGGCCACCTCTATCAGTATTCACTTTCAAACCACCGTTTCCTTTGGAGTCGTGCCATATATACGTATTGGTGTGGTTCTGTGAAACCCAGGTTTCATCCAAGTACACTACAGGCCTGGTGTCTTCAGCATACAAGAAGTGCATTGTACCCAAAAACTGCGCTCTTGCTGTTGCAATGTCTCTGCGTTCCATTAAGAATTTCCGTCCCTCATTATACTTCATGAATTGGAAACCAAGTGAGCAGAAAAGACGAAGAACAGAGGTCTCTGAGCCCAAGTAATTAATTTTTTCACGGACGTCAGCCTGTATTTTTTTAGCTGTTGAATACTCTCCTCTGTTGTAATATCCAAGTACAGTTCTACACAAGAGCTCTTTGTTAAAATCGTCAAAGTCGGTTGATTTCCGTTCATGTTCGTATCCCTTTCTTGGAAAATCGAAACACTAATTCATGTCTGGAGATTCTGCCAATGACACAGATTTGTTCATATGGCCTACAGTTGACTTGGAGACACCACACACTTAGTAACTTTATGAATTTGTGCAAAATTTAAGTTATTCCTCGCATCTTCATTGTCGACCAGATCAGTAAAAACCTTGAGTACATTCGCTATGATAATTTTCGATTGTTTACGAATGTCTTTCCGCCCTTTATGCACAGCGACCGGAGGATTACTACAAGTAGGCCGTTACTCCTGCATTGTTGTTCACCACCGAACACACATCAAAGCACCTTTCTAAAGACAGTAAGACACTGAGGTCTGACGTGGACACTCGATAAAGCACGGTAACACTGAACTTTCAGCTGCTCTGACCTACCGCACCGCTAACGGTACCTACATGGCCTCAAAGCCGCGGGGGGGGGGGGGGGCGGGGGGGGGGGGGGTGAATCGCAGCCTGCAGCCCTGCTGGCGGCAGGCAGCGGCCGTGACCTTGAGGACTCTACTTTCGTGATGGCCACTATAGATGACAAAACGTTATGTATGTAGTCCTCAAAATGAATAATCAAATCATACATTAGTGCAGTGTGTATATTTGATGATGTTTGTAAAATTCGATGCAATGTTCCTTCAGACATGTTCGGATATGTCCGCGAAGTGTGCTCGGATAACCTAAACTATTCAGGCGACTGCTAGCAAATAGTGGGAAATCCCGATTCGAGTCCCTTTGTGTCACAAATTTTCATCTGTTTCCAGTAAATTGTATAGGTGTGGTGGTACAGTATTCACATTTTGCGGATACATTTAAGTAATAATCATATCCATTAAAACGAAGCCAATAAACAGGCCAGATCGAATAAGATAGGCGAGATGTGATTTGCCCCGTTGTGCAACCTGAAAATACATTTCCATTTATTAATACTAATGTGAGGTACACAATGATTGTGCATTTGCAGACAGCATTTCTAAAATCAACGTATCCAGGTTAGCCACTCTTTGATGCTTTGAAGTAATTAGGAATTGCAGAAAGAAATCAGTCACATTATTTCTGAGAATCGTTAAGATACGGCAGCAAGTATACTAGACGTGAGTTTCGTGCTGTGAGAGGCTCACAGCGCTCAGCCTCAGACTCAATACGACCACGAAAGTCGATAGACATCCCCGATGGTCGGAACTGGACATGTACGCGTCGTAGTGACGTCACGAAGAAGCGTCACCAGTGATCTCCATGCTTAGTATAGAGATCACTGTCACCGACGTCTCCCACGATGTCTGCACAGATGCTACGTGCGCAGATTTGTCATTGTGTATGGACTGGTCTTTAAGCTAGGTCTTTATTCTGCAGTTTTTTTAGCATTATTTTTCATGGAGTTAGTGGCCTCACTTTTCTTGAACTCACGTATTTTATGCTTGATAGAATGCTTCAGGAGTGAACGTTCAATACGCTTGTTTGTGTTAAAAATTTCTTCAGTTGTATTTTCACCAATTTTCACTGACCAGAAAGTCGAATGTATCTGTTAATCGTATAGGATGTTTTAATTTATGTTCAAAGAGTCTAAAATTATCGATTTTAGGCCTAATGTATTATTCATACCTTAGGGCTTCAACAGTCAAAAGTTACTTCATATTCTCCCAACATTCTTATATATTTCCGGTTACAGTTAGATCTTCTTTCCTATATCACATTTACCGGTTGTGATTCATTGCATTATGTTGTTGAGCACCATTTATAGTGCCATTACATATTGTTTGCTAGATTGTAAATTATACAGGAAATAAGTCAATACACTGAACTGTACAGCAGGACAGTTCATTTTCGCAACGTCGTTGCCGTAACAGCACGCTAATAAACAGAAGTTTCGAAAATTATTGTTTCGTATCACGCTAAATCTGAAGCGCTATGCGAAATCTGACAACGTCAAAAACAGCTGCATCGGACAGTACCAATAATACCGAACATGAGACTCAATTTCTGCAATATTATTTATCAGCACGTCAACAAATGATAGTTTCTTGCGAAAATCAACAGTTTCGAGCACCTGGTTTGAATAAAAACATCATGTGAAGTATTGGTTTCTTATAACGGAGTTTGGAGGAAGAAAATTTACGAAATATTTTATTGAAGATCTTTGATAAAACGCTGTACATGGGTAATAAGTACCGCATTGTTTTCTACATCTCTGGAAGTATCCAGCGAGTTTCGTATAGCTGCTAACAGATGGCCCGAGTGGTACAGAAGAGCATATGATGCTAAAATAGCACCGGTTCAATCTTAGGCCGTCTATATAAGGCACAATGTAGGTGCGAAAGCATTTCCTTGGAACTTGAAGTATCTGTGTCGTAGCTCGGTGAGGGTGAGTTCGTCGTGAGCTGTGAGTCGTTGCATTACAAGTAAAGTGATATTCATTCACTGGCAAGTATTAACACTAAATTCATCATCATCATTCACGTAGACATGTAACAAACAAATCATGTTGCTTCCACAGTAGTGAATACAGCATTGTTGTTTGATTGTTTAAAAGACAGCACATGACAACACACACACGTGATTGTTCCGTCGAACTGCGCAGACAGTTTCAAGACTACTAACTTTTCTGTGTTATTTTTTGGAAATATCTTTTATCTGTTACAGTGTGTTTCTTGCATTTAGATGCAAGGAAGAGACCGTATTGTAAATGAAATAGTTTTCATGAGATGCGTTTCATTTCAGACATAGATTCACTTGCCTGATTAAAGGTATTGTTAGTGGAACCATATTCTGTGTTCTAAGGGTTTATATTTCAGTATAAGGTTTCTTTGATATTTAGATGCTGTAGGGAAAAATTATACTTTACAAGTAATATCCACGCAAGAAATATCAAAATATAATAAGCAGACATGAAGTCACTGATGTAACTCAGTATTAATATGTTGATGTTGCTGGTGAATATGTGGAAAAGAAACAATTTGTGTTTATGTCCTTCTAATCTACAAATGTAGCAGTCATTGTGGATGTGATAATCAGTTGTGGAATTATTTCAGTTTTCTAGCAAGTGTGTTACTCAACTACTAAACTATGTATTAAAAATATATGCGAATAATAACTGTTCCAAATGACCCCACAAAACGTGAGGTTATGAATAAATATTTTGAAAAATGCAAATCACCTGCAGTTAGGCCATTACCAAAATGTTTCATTGTTCTGTTTTATTTCTTTCAAATAACTGATTCTTGAGGACAGTTACCATCCATTTAATATACTTGGCATACGTCTTTGGTTAAAGAAATTGACATGGACAAAAATACCCAGAAACATTCCAGGATCTGAAATTTCTAGCTGCTCCTTTGCTGTAACTCATACTGAAGGGTAGTTGTTTTGATGGAGAGCTAGAACACACCATATATTGTTAATTGTGTTCTCACTGTGTTACTTTCTTGAAAGAAACCTGATAAGCTAATTATGTTGAAAGTTGTTGTTTATTATCAAATAACATGGTCCATTGCAAGTGGTAAAGACCTATTTTTGTTGAAAATAGAATATATATATATATTTTATGGAGTGACAGAGTACTCAAATAAATTACTGTTTTGTGTGTCAAATAAAGGCATCTCTAACAGTTCACTGATTTCCAATTGATGGTTTCTTTAGCTAATTGGAAGAACAGTAACTTGATAGCATCTTAATCTGATGTCATGGCATACTTCACTTTAATAACAGTTTGCATAGATGAGTGATGTGAATTAAATCCCTGCTGTGTGTATGTCACACAGTACGCCCTAAATATAGGATGTTAATGGTTTATAAATGTTAAGGGCTTTTAATTTCCATCTGGTTAGTAGCAGAACAGAATAGGGTCAACTAAGACATGGAAGGTTGTTTAATTATAGATGTTTTAAATTGACTTTATAGTCTTAGTGTTCATTTTGTTTGTTTGTACTGTTGGTGATAAACCTATTTGGCTACCATGATCATACCTAGGTTTACAATTATGAAGATTGAATTAAATTTTCTGGTGTTTGCAGACTGTTTCTTGAACTGCTGATGCCGTGCTATACTATCTGCAACACCATAACATTTACAGCAATGAATTTTACTGCATGGTTTTTAATGCAGCTTAAGTATATTTATCTTCAGAGGCACGCAACATGCTAAGCCTTTGTTTTTACTTCAATTGTTTGATTTTGGTCACTGAAATAAGACTACTTGGAAGTAGTGTACATTGACTTAAGTGTAAAGTTAAAATTGATAACTCAATTTCTCTGTAGTATATAACAATGCCCAAGTGTGTTCTATAGAAGAAAAGTTGTATACTGCAGGTTTTGGAGCGTCATAGAAATGCTGTCTGTGTCAGAGATTACATTTAAATACTAACATGAAAGGAAAAGTTAATCATGTTCATGTTAAGAGTTATAGCTGAATTAGTAGTAGTAGTAGTAGTAGTACAAGTCGAGTCAGTACGATATATAATTTCTGAGACATTACTGACTTGTAAGTGTGTATCATGCATAAGTAATTATTTGGAGCTGTTCTGGTTTAATCTGTCTGGAACAGAACATGCTCTTTGAAAACTAGAGTAAGTCATGGATATTCAAGTCATTTGGAGATTTTAAAAAAATGTGATTTAGTTATTCCATTTTAAAATATGAAGAAAGTAAACTTAGTTGACGAATTGAAATGGTCGCATATTGGCATTGATTTTGGTGTAATTACATATGTGATATTTATTAGCAGAAAAAATGCTGTCGTCAATGATTGAAGTAGTAGGTACCAATAAATTTGCAAAAAAAAAGGGGGGGGGGCATTGGTAGGTGGTGAAATATTAACATGAGCCACTTTTCTAGTATGTTGCAGAGGAATGTATTTAACTGATTGATTGCTGCAGCTGAATAATAATGCTTCTTCCTTTTGTTTGGGCAGGGTAGGGGTTGTTAACCCTAGATTACTAAACCCTCGTAAAATCTAAGATTGCAGTTGCTATCAATTCATTGTTCCTGCCAATCTGGTATTGGTTAGTGGCAGTTCTAAAACAGGACATTTTGCACTTTTTTGTGTGTGACACACCACTGGAGACTGTATGATTGTAATTTAACTAGTGCATAAACTATAAATAACAACATCCCTTGAATAAAATATAGAGTATTAAAATTTGCGATGGTTTAGTAACAATGTAACATTTTCCCCCATTAGTACTCTAGGTTTCAAATTGTACTTATGGTCATACCTGAACTGTGCACTAATTGTAAACTTTTCTTTCCAGATTTTACAGATATGGCAGATCTTGCAAAAAATGTGAAAATTGTAAGTAAGACTGATCAGGATAGCATGCCTGTGTGTGAACTAATATCAGTGTGTGAAACTCCTAACAAAATGAAAGAGACTGAAAACAGTATTAAGAATATATTGGGTGAATCTTCATATCAGGACAGTAATACTCTTCCTTGTATAGAGGGACTTAGTTTGGAAAACAGTGATGCTGAGGTTGAAGCTAAAATTACAATAAATGTGGGAGTAGAAAAGGAAAGTACTGACACAGGTGTACTGTATCAAAGTGGGAATCAATTAGATACGCCAGTGGAAACTGTTTTAATTGCTGATCCTGCCAGTGATGACTTTAGTTCGTTATTAGAGGTTAGTGATAAAGTCTTGAAGTCTGAAACTGATCATTCATTAAAAGATATGCCTGGTAATGGATCTCACTTTTTTACTACCATTGTTGATGATGAATATGATGTTTACCAGGCAGATATATGCAGTACAAATGAACTTCAGGCAGACTTATTCGAAATGCAGTCTGATCATATAGCATGTAATAATGATGCACCAGAAATTTTAGCATGTGTGTCAGTTCCTCAAGATGGTGTTTTTGATACTGATGTACACTCCCCTGGAGATGAATTCAACACTAATGACTTGCCTGGTGCAACAGGGCCAAAAAATTGTGATCCTACAGGATATGACTCTTCTGAGATTCAAAAAAGGAAAAGTGGTAATGGTGTGTGTATACATGTAACAGATTCAGAAGCAGATGTAAATTCAGAAGATATAAATGGTGATGGAGTAAACATGTACATACATGAAAATTTGCTAGATGAACTTCTTACTGATAGCCAGAATTCTTTTGAACATTTTTCTGCAGTTCCAGTCTGTGATGGGACGTATGAGTACCCAATCACAGAATCCACTAATTCATTATTCACTAATGGCTCCCAGTTACCAGTGGAAAGCACTGAAGATCAGAAACTGGAAGAAATTTGTTTTGATGCAACTATAGAAGCAGACAATTTTGACACTGGGGAATCAATATCTTTCACGAGTCTTCCTGTTATTCAGAGTGAGCCATTATACTCAAATGTGCGTGAAGAATGTGAAGATACTGCTGATATCTATGCAGAACATACATCGATTACAGAAAGAAAAAATGTGGGTAGCTGTGTGTGTGATGTGGCCTCTAACATCTCCCCTTCATCTTCATCCTCTGAAAGTGATGTAAGTTCTTGTTTTATAACCGTTACTACATGTGAAATGTTTCAGAAATTAGAGCATACAGGAGATGTGATCAGAATAGCTCCAGCCAGTAAACAAAAATGTTGCATGCAATTGTGCATTTTCCCTTTGTAGGTATTACTATAGATGCTGTAATTGAAGTTCAGCTTAAGTGTTATCAGTGAACTATTTTGTCTTGAGGTAGTGGAAAACTTTCACTTTAATCATATTCTTCTTCTGTGTAACAGGATCTGCTATATCATCTTTGGTTCAGTAATACTGGCACTTTCTTCACTATGTTAAAATTAACTCTTCACTTTCCTGTGCAGATAGCTTTTATTTCTTCTCAAAGATGGAAAAATATCCACTTATGTGGCAGTAACTGATGCTTTATAAAGCTGAAAGTCAGTTATGGAACCTGTGCTTCATTTATTGAGAAATATAAATGTTCTAGATAAGCTAGGACCTGACAAATATTAGGAAAAATTAAAACTTCTGGAAAGATTAAAACTGTGGCAGACCAAGACTTGAACTGGAAACTTTTTTTTCCCGGTAAGTGATCTTACCAACTGAGCCCCCTGGGCATGACTAATGATCCACCCTCACAGCTTTACTTCTGGTAGTACCTGTCTCCTACTTTCCAAACTTTACAGAAGGTCTCCTGTGTGCCTTACATAACTGGCACTTTTGGAGGGACCCTGACTTGATACAGGTAAATCAAGAGAGATTGAGATGGAAGCATTGCTAATTTCACTGCCTTGTGAGACAGGATGGAATTTAATTATGATTATTGACTCTGAGAAATTGCTGAGCATTGACACATTGCACTTTCACATCAACATTGATTAAAGAAACTGCTAAGATTTTTGCATGAAAGCCTAAGAGGACAGTGTGTAGTGTGGTGGCTTCACTGACGGGAATTCTAAATTGAAAATTCAGCCTGTGTGCTCTAAAAGGGAAAAAAATCGTTGCATCCAGTGAACGAAATTTCTAAATGCTTTTTTCCCCTGTGGTTGGATGCTTCATTCAAAACTGCCATTACAAGAGTAGTGATACCAGTCAGAGTTAAGAGGAAGAGAGATGGATTTGTTAAATTAAGCTCCTGTAAATTGTCATAGCGTACTGATTTTTGTACTTTTGAACTTAAATCTCACAACTAATTATGTTCATAATTTCTGAAAGTCCTTTGAGTATGCCATATATAGGAGCACTTCTGATCACATCTTTTTGTAAAACTCATTTTTGTAATATATTGTTTGTTAATAAGTAAGTGAAATACTGCATATTCTCTGTACTCCACTTGTGGTAAGTAATAAACATAAGCGTTTCTTCTGCCGAAGCCTAATTTAGTGCTATCTACCTGTTTATGTAGTATGCCAGATGAATGTGGTAAACAAAGGAAAAACTGCTGGTGAAGGTATGCCCTTTGTTCTTTCTATTTCTACAAAACAATTTCCAGTGCCTTGGTTGCAACAGTTTTAAAAGATACATGCATACTTTCATATTTCATCATTTGCTTGCATGCTGTATATATTCTCTGGTTTTTTGTTGCATGACAATGCTGTTAGTCGCTGACTGCATGTTTAAGGATAAAAACTACAGACAGAGATTACTGGACATCAGCTGTTGGCACCTGCTCAGTAAATTATTCATAGTTGTTCGAAAGGTGCAGACAAAGAAGGAAATGCCACCACTTTCTTCCTCTGGGGCTATGGAGGATGATGATGGCAGGAGGATGCTGTAGTAATCGTTCTACAAAAGGGGTTCATTATAAAATAAAAAGATAAATGGATGCATCACATAGGCAGTAGAAACTTGTGGACCATATGAGATGTCCATTTCTTTAATTATTCCTAATTATTGAAAGCGCCCTTGTGTTGCACTATTACAGGTGCCACTGGAAGTAACAAGTGATTCTTCTACCATTGGAAGTACTGGGACATAGTCCATGGTTGTAAAAAATTTAAGTTCTTGTATGAACTCTCTCTGTCTGCCCCAGAACTGTTAACTTATCAGCCCATCCCCCCCCCCCCTTTTTCTAAGTAAAATTACAATTTCCTGTGGATATAGCCACCTACTTACTTGGCACTGATACCAAAACATTATAATGCTGCCACAAGGCAGTAACTGAAGCTGTCAGAAAGTTCTGGCTTTTTAATGCCGAGGAAATATATGAACACTTAGTAAACCCTCCTAAAACATTTTGTAATGTGTACATTTTATGCACAGTATTCTTCACTTGATCATCTGAGGCATCATTAGCTATTGATTTAAAATATGTTCACCAGCTGAAGTGTTGTGTGACATGAAAAGGAATTTGAGGAATGTGCTCTTGTCATGATGCACTACATATTCTATTCAATGAGAAATTTGAGGGGGTAGGCATGTGTCTTAAATAACTGCATAATGTAGGTGTATTAATTGATGGTAATGAGAGGAATGTTTCAGATTCTTCTAGTCTAGTTATCCAAAAGACACAATCTTGTAAAGATTTTCTCTGAATTTGAGCATATAAGGACATTGGATATGTTTTGATATGATGTTCCCATCCTGTTTTATGCTATTGATAATAAATTATTGAAAATGCAGTGGGTTATTAGTGATGTTTGATGAATATGAGAAAGAAGTTGTGTACACTCTTTTATGCTTAACAGAGTAGCTAAGGCAGTTATCACATCACATGTAATTTATAAATATTGAACAACTTGTGGGACGGACTCTGTCATTTCACTAGAATATACGGATTTATTTCCTTACACGATTCTTACTTCAAACAGCAGTATCCCCTCTATAATGACTTAAATGCACATAATGTGTCACAAGATAATGGTAAATTTATCTGCGTAGCCAGATGGGAGCATTATCGCAGCTCATAGTTGGTAATTATATCAGTATATTCTGTTTCCTAGTCATTGCAGGCATTGTTATTTATTGATCAAGGAAATAAATTTCCTGTAAGAGTTCATGATCAATCTGAATGTTTTGTGAGTAAAACTGTTTAGATTGCTTAATACATGTCTTTATTTACAATGTTGTTTATGCTATTGCAATCAACAGATCGGTAATTAAGATTAAAGGAACATTAAGAATTAGAGGCATTTGTTGTATATTGTCAAGCTAAAAAGGATGAAAAATCAAAAAGTCCACTCACTGAAACTTAGAGGTAGTAAAGAAAGTTTCATTGTTAGTCAACTTTTCAAAAATTTTTAGTATTTTAATTTTAATCTATTGTAGCTTGATAATATGTAAGAAACACCTTTCAATTATTTCGTCCGTTTAAAATTAATTACAGATCTGATAATGATAGTACCCAGAACAACGTTTACAAGTAAAGATATATGTTAAGCAGTCTAGGTGGTTTTATTCACAAAAGATTGTTACATGTTGGTATCATGTGTATTGGCTGATAGTGTGTAATGTACTATCACCTGGCAGTTGTATTTCTTTATGAAAGGAGACACTTCTAATTTCTTAAGTGGTAGATTTTTTTTCCTCTCATTTCACAAAAGTTCTATAAAATTGTATAGTTGTATTTGTTTGATTCCACTCACTATTGGTATAATGGTTGTAAGTTGGGACGGGGGGGGGGGGGGGGGGGAGGGTGATGTGTGCTTGTTAACTGCTTTTAAGTCAGTATTTCTTTAAAATTGATGTGTGGTGGCACAACAGTATGTTTATTACAAGATCTGCCTTCCTAAAAATGTGTGTTCTAATATTAAAATTTGGGACCTGGACTCACTTTTGGGAGGAGTAGGGTTCAAAAATTTTGCTAGCTGTCTTTGATGTAGGGTGCATGTGGTTTTCCTAAATCACTTGAGGCAAATGCTGTATATACCCTTAAACAAGGTGATAGCTGATTCCCTACCCCATTCTTGTCCAGTCATAACTCGTTCTGTCTATAATTATATCAATGTTGATAGTATGTTGAGCTGTGGACCTTCTGTCCTTTTCGAAACCAAGGAGTGTTTGCTGAGATATGTCTTTAAGGTAAAATGTACATGGAGAAACTTTGAAATAATAAAAGTTTGCAACCTAATTTAGGTACATTAAGGTATTTTGCTATAGGCTGCTTGTGTATGATTAATTCATGCAGTATAATTTTTGTCTTCGGCAAAACACTACTTTAAAGCACTTTCTGAAGTAAGCACTTGAAACTTGCTAAAGAATTCTTTCTTGTAAATTATCTGTGGCTTGTAATTTATCTGTGGAATGTTGATGTCTAGTGTGCTTAAAGGCAGATATCTGTGGAAGTTAAATGTGTTGAATAATTTGAGTAGGTACACATGGGTAGATAAACTTTGCGCTACATGTTCCATGTGACGAATGTGGCAATGAGTATTAGGGCTTGAGGTTATGTTACTTGTAAAGTTTATGGCCATTCTGGCATGTTTTAAATATTGTGTATTCATCATTAGCTTTCTTTGTGGGTGTTTTTGCTATGATGAAATTGTAAGAAAGGTGTTTCCATTCTTAAATCATTAACATCTTTATTGGAATAATTGTAGCACTTTTTCAGTTCTTCTTGTTGCTGATAAATGCCTGCAGAGCATTGTAATGCTCACAATGTTTGTCTGGGATATTCAGTGACATTATTGTGATTTGTGACAAATGCATGATTGGTTGTAGTCATCATTCATGGCATTATATTCATTGTGGAGATTTTGAGGAGGTAATCTTTAATCAAACAGCTTATTGCAGTTGTGCTGACGTGTTTAGTGGTCTGAATTACCAGCAATACAAGACTATGCCTTTCCTTAGAGAAAGTGAATAGGATAGTTTGCCATTATCGGCAGGGTATTTACCAGGAACAGGTGACATTAAGTAAAGTGCTTGCCATTGTTTGAGATGCAGCTGTTTTAACAGACTTTAAGAAAAGGTAAGTGAGAAAAAAATTGGAAGAACATTAGAAATCTTAGCTCTTCACACTCAAGGCATTAAAGTATCCTAATTGATTAGGCTTCTGCATGGACTTACAACTGTGTATGCAATTGTTTGTTTATATATATTTCACAATATTGTATGATGACAAATGTAAAAAAAAAAGAAAAAAAAAAAGAAAACAGTTTCAATAAAATTCCGCAAAATAAAAGTGTAGTCCACATTTTTCCATATCCTAGCTCCTGACTTAATTGATGCTAATCTATAATCTGTAGAGTGTGTGTGTGTGTGTGTGTGTGTGTGTGTGTGTGTGTGTGTGTGTGTGTGTGGAGAGAGAGTTAGTGTTAAAAGAGATTTTGCAAAATACTAAGCTCTTTCTGCTTCTGTGGCATTCTGTAGGTCAAATTTTTGTGCTTGCAAGCTTCTTACTGGTGATACAGTTACCACTTTATCCATTTTTATTTTTGTATTGTGTTTGTGTTTTTATAACATAGTCTCTAGGATTTAACTGAATATTTCTGTGACTATACTTCAGATAGTTGATTGGAAATTTGTACCACTTCTACAATTATTGACCTTATTATGTAAGGATACAAAGAGCTAAATAGTACACACGAGGAGAAAAGTGTGAGCCATTTTCCCTGCAGATTAAGCCATATTGAATTTGTAGAGTTCTGTTGACATTTGTTTAAAAAGTTTGGTTAACATTTAAAGAATGAATCTTCTTTTGAGCCTGAATCAAAATAAATCCACTTGCAAAGTGAAATGTACATCTGTTTGTTCGGTTGTCGTCTTGGAACAACAGCAGAAAATTTCAAGTTTCTGTGACACAGTTCTAGAAATAATGGTACCTATTGAACAAAAAATGTAGGTTTGAGAAAACAGTATTAAAGTTTTATTTGTAAATTATTTACAAGTTTTTGTAACAATTTTTATAATTAATATTTTCCTGTGCCATATTTAGCATCAACCGACTCACAGCATTCTCACTTTTTATTCTTGGCTCTTTTGTTTCGTAGTGTGCATACACAAATTTTGGTAGATGATTCCAAACTACAGGGTTAAAACTTTCATCAAGATTTTTATTTTTAACTTCTATGCACTTTTTTGAGTACATTATAATTAACAAGGTCCCTAAATGTAGGTTTTATTGTTCTCATAACTGCTACTGGTAAACAGTGTTCATGCTCATAATTTTCACCAGAACATAATGTCTGTTTATATTTGCACCAACTTTCAGGTCTGCTTGGGCAAAGGCTGTGTTGTTTGTCTTCATCACTTGATAACTTATGGAAAAATTGCCGATACAGCTTTTCTCGTATTTCCACAATCGTTACAGTTCCTTCTTATGGCTAACCCATAAGTTATCAACTTTTCTATTTCAGTACCTGTGAGATGTCCTTTTCGTCCAAGCTTTTTCCATCTTCTAATTTATTTCCTGCCTTTCCCTTCAGAAGCTTTCTCAGCCTTGAGCCAAGTCTTTTTCTGAACATGCCCTGTGCATTCTAATTTTGTAATCTGAATGTCGGGGCCATATGGTCTCTCTTCACAAATTGTTCCAAAGTCCTTGGTGTCACCATCATTGAGATATTTCATATACATGACACCTGCAGCACTGACAGAGGGTGCATCATAATTTTTTTCACAGGTGTGTCTTGCTCCTGGGTCATTATGACAAGCAAAGCAAAATTTGATCATCACTTCTACATACCAAGCTCTACCAGTATCAAAAGACATGACAGAAAAAGCCATTATTTGTGTGAAATTATCTTCTATGTTTTCATTTATACCTTGCTGAGCTGCTTGTTCCATTTGTGTCGCATGTCACTGACAACTGACCCAGTTATTTTATTATAAATTGAAAATCATGTGGGAGGTTCACGAACATCTAATGCTGCACATAGAATCTTTCCTGCCTGCATATATTTACCTATTGATCTAAGTTAATATAAAAGACTTATATTATTATCTTGTAACTTAGTTTGGCCTAAATTAGATTTTGTTGTCACCATGGTAGATGTACACCTAGCATATTCTTTAACAAACGGACTCACAATTCCCTTACAAGTATTTCTGTTTTTACTGAAATACCACCACCTCATTCCTTACATTGTATATGCGAACTGATGAATTCATACAGTATCTTCATGTCAATTATACTATTTCCAGAGTTTTCTGTATTCTGAAGGTGTTTGTAACAGACACACATGGAATCAAGATTAACTTTCAACTTCTTTCTTGATGCACCCATGGGTTGTTTTCATCATTAGAAGCACATGTGGACAACCACTCTTCTTTATTACTTGTATTATTAACACTTGTGTGTTGATTTCCTCGGACTCTTGATTTGCCAAAAACTTTTTTATTCTTGGTGTTCCCTTTGGACAAATGAAAATTACAAAAGCAATTCGTGTGTGCCAACAAACATATCTTCATCTTGTGTCATTAACAATGTTCAATTGCCACCAATGTTGCAGGTTGGGAAACCATTGAAATGTAAATCAGAGATGCTTAAATCACGTGGAGACAGCAGTCATATGCCTCAAATCTTACAGTAGCGCAAAAATGGGTGTAGTACTTGATATGCAACATATTGTAAAATTGTCAATATCGTGGAAAATAATCATCAGATTTGTATGAAACATAGTTCATTTTAACAAAGAAAACTGCAGAGCATTTGAATTGCAAAGAAATTTCTATTTCTTGGGTCAATTTAGCATGTGTTTCCCCTTAAAGCATCTAATGTGAGAAGTTGTCTTGCTTTATAACAGCTCACTTGTGGCATATTTAGATATAGGTTGCTTCATCTCTAATAAATTTTAAACATTTGCCTATTTTGAATGAGTAAATGATTTTTTTTTTAATGCAGTGCAGTATTGTGTCACAGTGTTAAAGTTCGCATCCTGATGATTCAAAACATTGAAGCAGAGAGAGAGAGAGAGAGAGAGAGAGAGAGAGAGAGAGAGAGAGAGGGGGGGGGGGGTAAAAGGAAATAGTCTTTAGGCTGTACTGAATTATTCTTCCTGAAGTTTGTAGTGTGCTAGAAGTTCCAAGTAGGTGAATTACCTGAATACTAATAGTTGTATAGATGTTGCATGTCTGACATAGTAAATTTAATTAAAGTGGTGGTCATTTGAAGTTTGGCAAATGTATGGATTCATGTCAATGGATAGTATCAGAAGCAATTACATTAAAACAGACTTAAATTATGTAGCTGTCCAAATTCTTAATCATTATTGATATGTATAGAAATTTTATAGCTAAGAAATCAGCAGTACTTACTTCTCAGTATTTTCTGTGAATCTTCAGAAAACTGCAACACTTTAGTGAACAGTGTGTGTGTCTTTACACTGGAAAGATTTTATAGGTGGAATAAGTAACTGGGAACTTAATGTCATGGCACAAAATTGTTCTGGTTGTGTTATTTGTGGCAGAAATTTTTTGTGTGTTTGATGTGAATCTTGTTTATGTACATGAACTCTGTCTTCACTGTCTGTTAAATTTTCTCCCCCCTCCCTACTCATAAGTATTTTCATTATGAAGTGAAAGTCCATATCATTGTAAGCTTAACAATAGAACAACTTAGATGATAGGTAGAAGTGTTATTGAAAATTGTCCAGAAACGATTGTCTGTAGTTTTGTTCCCTGCATGTTCATACAAATCCTGGTAAGGTGATCTATTAATGTAGTTAGCTGCATAAGCAAATAACATATTAGTTGTAGTAATAATACAAACTTGTTAGGGCAACATTTTGTTAAACTGCCTTAAAACTACCAACAGGTTTTATGACCACAAGGGGAAATTTTCTTGGTATGGCACAAAATCAATAAATCTTTTTTTATGTAGATATTAGTTGTACCAAAACATATGCGTAAATTGGTCTGTAGGACACTTTACTTTATAAGAAATTTTAAATTCATGATATTGTAGGTGTTATATAAAAAAAAAATATTATGAAACGTGGCTGATTTAACATGGGTCGTCCTTGAAGATGATCCACTTGGACATTTCAAAACTGCAGCTATAAATGGAAACATTATGACAGTGTACATTTCTGATTTGAACATTTGGCTATTAAAGATGGATGTAATAGACATATCAGAAGACTATCACACATTTTACATGAATAATTAACTGTGAAAAACTGTTGGGTACGCTTGATACCATATTGGTTGGCTACTGACTAAAAGTTAATGCAAAAATGGATTCTCAAAAAGTCTAGACCATTTACAAAAATTTAATTTTTGTGGGCCAGTTTGCTACTATGGATACATCACATCATCCCAGAAATGAAGCAACATTTGAGGAAACGAGTGGAAACTGCTGGCCCTGTGCCAGTGGAGAGTGTGTGTGTGTGTGTGTGTGTGTGTGTGTGTGTGTGTGTGAGGGGGCACTAAACAGTGAGGTGGTCAGTGCTGTTAAGCACATTAAAACTGTGCTGGTAAAGATGTTTAGTCCAACTGCTGGAAAGATTATTGCCTGTGTTTCCTGGGATGTAGAAGGGAATATTTTTTGTAGATTACTTGTGAAGGGCAAAATAATAACTTGAAAATAGCACACACATTTTCTATACTAGCTGGATTTAAAGAAAAGCAAAGTGGCCTGAATTGCAAAGAAGAAAAACAAAGCAATCTACGTGTTGATGAAGGTGGTTTCACAGAGTGATAGTTGGGGATTTCTACTACTAGTTCAGTATCCTCCTATTGAAAAATGTATTGGAAGATGCAGAGTGGTGCTTTGCAGACGTTATAGAGTTGTATTTCAGAGATGGGTGAGGAAAAACATGTGACAAAGGCATTGATGAAGGAAGATGAGCCGGCCGCGGTGGTCTAGCGGTTCTGGCGCTACAGTCCGGAACCGCGGGACTGCTACGGTCGCAGGTTCGAATCCTGCCTCGGGCATGGGTGTGTGTGATGTCCTTAGGTTACTTAGGTTTAAGTAGTTCTAAGTTCTAGGGGACTTATGACCTAAGATGTTGAGTCCCATAGTGCTCAGAGCCATTTGAACCATTTGAAGGAAGATGATGTCAAAAAGTGCAGCTTTGGGGTAAATAGTTCTCTTCCACTGCCAGAAAAGAAGTTTTCCTCGAATAATGTTATTGCATATGACATAAATCAACACCTCTCTTGCAGATTATTGGATTAAAGTGACAAACATTTTAACATTCAAAACATAAATACATTCGTAGTAATCCTAATATCCTAGTCATAATGGCTTCTATAACCCTATCTATTTAGAATGTTATAAAAGAGCTGTATGGATGTCATGCTAAGATATGAAGTTATTGATTTTTCACGCAGCAGCCATAAACAAGAAAGCAAAATAAAACCACTAGAAAGAGATATGGCAAGACTTCTAATTGCAGAAGTTAATGATATTGCAATACAGTTCTCCTGGGTTTTTTGATGTGTCAGTATGCCTGTGATGCCTTCTCCCATCTTACATAATGAGAAAAAAATTATGGATTGACATTTTGCTAAAACTTGCATGTTCAGCTCATCATATTGCTTTGTATTATCAGTGCTTCCTATGGTTTCGTCCCATCATCTTCTGCTTGCTGTGGAGCTGACTTAATTAGTGTATACTCAATCTATACTTTGGATATTTAGTCTTTTGAACTCTCTTATTACTGCTTTTGTGTAAATAGTGATAATATTTAGTTCCTGGCAAATACTGTGACTCCAGCCAAGCTGCTGGACTTGTATTTCTGATTAGTTAAGCTGAGGTCCGTGTCCAGCCATCTTTGATTTCTGTAAATCTCTGAAGCAAATGCTAAGATTGTTTCTTCGTCAATGCATGACTAGTTCCCATCACCACCATATTGTTATTGTGCCATTTGTATTTCTCTTAACTCTGTGCAGTCCGTGTCTTTACGTTCATCAGTGGTATGCTGGTAAACTACAAAATTAGAGATAGTGTTTGCAATAATTGTTCATTGGACTGTTGATCACAAATATTGTCATGTGTCTAATATAGTGCAGATTAATGCTAGAACACAGTATGAACCCATGTGAAGCATCCCTTACACTTGGGGATTGACTTAATAACATCTTGGGAACAAAATAATCATTTTCAAAATATATATTGTGGAGTAAATAAGAGAATTTTCTGACCACCTTCTAGACAGATGTTTTTTTAGTACATGCAAATATTTGTTACTTCCACACAAATTTAAAGTTTTTAGAAGTAGGAAAAATTTTAATGTCTCTACATCCACAAGATGGTGCCACTCTGGAGCCTCCGCTTCCATCTCTTTGAATTTTTACCACTAAAGAACATTTTATATCTGATTTACTGTTACTTCATAAATTTCTTAAATATGGCTCTCAGCTGCAAGGGACTCCAAAAAGTAAGTTACACCTTCTTATGGCAGTTGTTTGACAGTAGAAATCCACTCCATGGTTACGGAACCTTTCAAAAACTGCTGTTAGAACATCATTTTCTGAAAATCTGTTATTGTTGCAAATTAATTCCTCAGTTGTCTGAACATAGTCATCTGTGGTGGCCTTTGTTCTGTATAAGCATCACCTCCACCTGTGCAGCCTTGGTCAAATTGTTGGCACCATTTCACTATGGTTGGACAAGACATTGCATTTCGTCCATATGTCAGTTTCACAGTGAATCAGTATGTGGTTTATTAAACTGGGACCAGTCCTATAGTTTTTGAAAAAAATGCTTGGTGTTATGTGTAAGTGTGATGTAGTTTAATGAAAGACAATTGGAGAGACCAGAGTATTCTTTGCAGACATTACACAAATTTTACATTACTGGGCATCATTCAGGTGCAATGGGGGATGCCTATTGTGGTGCTGGGACAGAATGACGTATTTGTGTTGTTACAAGCGGAGGACTATAAAAAGTACCCACAAACATTGTAATGTCGTGCACAATACTTCAGAATAGTAATAATTTGGTGGCTTGGTTGTTTATTCAAACGCACAACTAATTTTAAGTTAGTGTACCATATGAATCTTGGGTTACAAAAGTTTTAACACACTCCAACACATTGTTCAGTTTGTTCTGTTAGTGTCAGAATTCAAATTTTTCAAAATCTTGGTGTGTCTCACAAATTTGAAAATTTTCCTTATCTAAAAATTTAGACTGTTAAAACTGATAAATGCACTGTATTCAACAGCTTCCCACTATAACTTCCTTTTATTCTACAGTGTCTGCAGAAAACTGCTGTTTTCATACGCATCATGATTTTACGGTAACTTTTGTTTGTGCATGCCTTTTAACTGCGCAGTAGTGTTCTCATATGGATTGTACTCGGGACATTGTACTGTTGGTTGTAATGAACAAATGTGGCAGGTAAGACTACACATAAACTTGGCATGCATTTGAAGTGAGTAATACAGTGTGTTTTGTGCAGTGGTGAGTGGTAAGTGTAACTGCTTTTTATGTGCACCTATGCACATTCAAATGAATGAGGTAAGTTTCCATAGGCTTCTATGCAGTGGTAATATTTGACATTGTTGTTTTTTCTTTTTTTACTAATATCTGTGAGGCTATATTGTCTGAAATGTAGCCCAGTCAACAGACAAAGATCAAATGAGAGAAGAAAACAATTGTGTAGTCACAAATTTGTGCAGATTGGTAGGAGGGAGTGCCACTGAAGGACATAATAAAAATCCTGACTGGTGGGGTTGTGGTGGGGGCCTGTAAAGGTCATTGTTTTATGTTTATCTCGAATAGCTTTAAAACTGCAGCTTCTAGTGAAAATTTTTCCTAGTACAAAATCAAACTACTTTAAATTTAATTGCTTCTGTGGCCAGAGTCAGTTGACATAAAAGTTTTCAGAGTATTGTACAGTGTCATAATGTAAAAAATGTACTGGAGAAACCGGTGTTTCACCATGGTTATAGTGGCATTCTTCTGGGTCTACAGGTCACCAGTAGATGCAGAAGCAGCCACTGTAAGAGTGGCTGAAACATTGGTTTCTCCAGTAATTCTCACTGACTATGCAGTGCACAGATACATAGTGGTGGGGTGTTGTTAGTTTTCCAAAAAAGTGCTTTAACACTGCATGGAATACAGATACAAGTTTCTTACATTATTATGCAGAATGATACTAAGAAAACATTGCCTACATTAAAGTTCCTACAAAAAAGTCAAACTTGTTTGTTCTCTATGACAAATGTCTTACCTATTGCAGGGAATGGAGTAATCAGAGATTGCTAAAATTATGCTATAAAATTGATGTTTTTTTATTAAATGAGTTATGACAAATATTAAGTTTGTGTATGACATTTAAGTGCTCTAGAATCCTATTAAGGGATAAATTGTGTCCTAGGTGTTTGATGGGTTGGTGGGGGCAGATGGGTGGGAGGTTGACACTTGAGGTTGTGATCACGTACTTCCCTCCTTCATACATCTGCAAACTAAAGAGCAAGCAGGAGAGTCTAAACTGTCTCTTCCCTACTAAGTCACAAGATGCCATTGCAGGGTCTTTTACAAAATTATACCGACCTTTCCCCTGCTCACCAGTGATACCTGTCACGGGCTACACAATGCACAGACACATGGGGGGGGGGAGTTAGTTTCCCATAAAGTACTTTCAACACTGCAAGGAACACAGAGGGCAAATTGAGTCTTAGTCATCCTGTATGACAGCTATAGCATTCTTTCGGGATACTAGCCACATTTGCAAAACAATTTGCATACAGTATTCACATATACCGATGAATGCACCACCAAAATTATGTATTTTACGATATAGAGTATTTTATGGACTATAAGACACCTTATTTTTTAAGCATTTTTTTTTTTTTTTTTTTTTTTTTTTTTTTTGGAAAATAACATTTTTTACCAGTTTCGTTAATAGATTGCAAAGCCAGACTAAGCAAAATTCTTAGTTTATAGAAGCGGACTGACCTTTAAAATTCCTGAAAATCGTCTCCCGAACTTTCTTCTTCTTATTCCTCTTTCTCATCTTCGTTTCCATCGTTGCCATCTTCATATATAAGATGGTCCACAACTGTTTTATCCACTGACATACTCGTTTGATTGCAGGTCATTTTAAAGCTCCGTTCGCTTTGAATTTGTGTTGGGTTTCATCTGTCATCCATTTGTTCAATTCCTCTCTCATTAGTCTGCATTTAATTTTTTCACATTATGAAACCAGCTGCTACAAAAATATTGTTCTGTTACCAATAACACAAATCACTTTCAAGAATGAAATTTTCACTCTACAGCGGAGTGTGCGCTGATATGAAACTTCCTGGCAGATTAAAACTGTGTGCCGGACCGAGACTCGAACTTGGGACCTTTGCCTTTCGCGGGCAAGCGCTCTACTGACTGAGCTACCCAAGCACGACTCACGCCCCGTCCTCACAGCTTTTCAGTTTTATGTTCACTGGCCCTGTTGACTGCAATGACACAGCATAGGCTAGACAGTGTTCTGGGTTTGTGATGGCGTGGCGGGAGGGGGACAGTGTTAGCAAGCATGTGAATCCGTGCAATTCATGTTTTGTGCTGCCAGTTGAATCCAATGTTGCCAGATAGACAGGTTTCCTGAGATATTGAATATAAGGCCATTTTTTAAGACCAGCAGAGATTTTAAATTAAACATTGGACATTTTTAAGTGTAGCACGCATCTGAATTTTGGAATGTCTGAATTTTTAGAAGGAAAGAAGTGTGTCTCATAGTCCGTAAAATACGGCAGTTCAGGAACTAAGTATGTCATAACATTCAGCTGCAGGGGAAAATTCGCAAGAGATGCAGGTGAAATATGTGTGTATTTACATGTGAAATATGTTAAATACAAGTAAAATATATTTGACATGTGTGTACATAGGCAAATCCACAGGTAAAAAAGTGCTACCTAAACTGCGGGAACGCCTTCAACCAAATTTGGTACGCACATACAGTGGAGGTAAGAACGACCAGCCATGAGTTTGGGGGTGGGGGATTATAACGTGGAGGCAGAAGGGGGAGGACGATATGGACATACAGATAGAGAAAACAGTAGATGGACGCAGATGGTGGGGGGGGGGGGGGATAAGGGAGGAGGAAATCGTCAGAAATGATGGAGGGGTGGCGGGGTGTGGAGGAGGTGGACAGAGAGAGTGGAGGGTATGGAGTAATAGAAGATGGCAATAAATACATAATCAGGCATTTTTTGATAAATAACTTTGACGGTAGACAACAGTATTTAAATTTATCAGTCAGTGTTCTACTGAAACTGTTTAGGCAATTTCTGAGACGTCTAGTTCTGCTAAAATCTGTGTGTTACCTGCCATAGTCCAAGGAATGGGTTGGAGCATAGGCAACAGTCTGACCCTTCTTCCCTGTTGTTGGTTCCCGTGCACTGCTGATTACAGCGCTTTTGTATTATATTTAACACCCAATGTATGTTATAGTCGAAACTGGCCTTGATAGCGTTTAAATTATTTGATGGCTATCGTCTCAAGTATAGGGATACAGTTGTAAGTTAATACAGGGCGTTGCCTTGGCTTTACCTTTAAGACCTCTCATCTACTCTCCAGTTTTTCGTTTCTGGGTTAGTGACACAGACGACGCATTTCTGACAACCATTCTCCTACGCACTGGTAAACCATAGACAATACTACATTCGTCGTCTTCGTAGTGTAGTATTTTTGCAATTTTCGTTTATGAGTGTCCCCCCCCCTCTTCTTTTTCCTGTTCTTTTATCCAGTATCTACACAGGATTGTCACATTAATAATTTTCGTACAGTGACAATGTTAGTGGTAGAGGCTGGCGCCGGGGGGTACCTTCCCCGTGTCGTCGCTGCCGCTGCTGCTGCTCACCCCCCACCCCTCCCGCCCACCCTTCCACTGGGGACGGAATTTGTGTACACCAACTATCTTCAAGTGGGTTACTGCACGTGAAAAAGTGCGAACGTTTTCAAACTGTTTATGAATCATGTAACTGAAGTGGTACATGGGTATCAGCCCAGCATTCACCCAGTCGGATCTTGGAAATCGCCTAAAAAACCAAACATGCTGACTGGCCAGCACATTGGTTCGTGTTGTTAGTCTGCTTGGTGGATTTGATCTGTGGCTGGCGCTTCTCCACAAATCCCAGAAGTGATATTGTAACACACGTTGCTATTCAGGCAGTGTGTATGAAATAGTGCTGTATATACATTTAAGGGCCGAAGAAACTAGTATAGGCAAGCATACTCAAATACAGAGATACGAAGACAGGCAGAATACGGCGCTGCGGTCGGCAACGTATATATAAGACAACATGTGTCTGGCGCAGTTGGTAGATCGGTTACTGTTGTTACTATGGCAGATTATAGAGATTCGAGTGAGTTTCAACGTTGTGTTATAGTCGGCGCACGAGCGATGGCACACATCATCTCATAGGTAGCGACGAAGTGGGAATTTTCACGTACGACCATTTTACAAGTGTGCCAAGAATATCAGGTATCCGATAAAACCTCAAATCTTCAACATCGCTGCGGCCGGAAGAAGATTCTGCAACAACGGGACCAACGATGACTGAAGAGAATAGTTCGACGTGACAGAAGTGCGACACTTCCGCAAATTGCTGCAGATTTCAATTCTCTGCCATCAACAAGTATCAGCGTGCGAACATTCAAAGAAACATCATCGATATGGTCTTTCAGAGCCGAAGGCCCCCTCGTGTACCCTTCGTCACCGCACAACACAAAGCTTTACAACTCGCCTGGGCCCGGCAACACCGACATTGGACTGTTGATGACTGGAAACATGTTGTCTGGTCGGACGAGTCTAGTTTCAAATCAAGCGGATGGACGTGTACAGATATGGAGACAACCTCATGAATCCACGGACTCTGCATGTCAGTAGGGGACTGTTCGTTGGTGGAGGCTCTGTAATGGTGTGGGATGTGTGCAGTTGGAGTGATCTGGGACCCATGATACATCTAGATACGGCTCTGACTGGTGACATGTACGTAAGCATCCTGTCTGGTCACCTGCATCCATTCATGTCCATTGTGCTTTCCAATGGACTTGAGCAATTCCAGCAGAACAATGCGAGACACCACACGTCCAGAACTGCTACAGAGTGGCTCCAGGAACACTCTTCTGAGTTTAAACACTTCCGCTGGCCACTAAACTCCCCAGACATGAACGTTACTGAGCATATCTGAGATGCTTTCCAACGTGCAGTTCAGAAGAGATCTCCACCCGCTCGTACTCTGCTGATTTATGGACATCCCCGCAGGAATCATGGTGTCAATTCCGTCCATCATACTTCAGACATTTGTTGAGTTCGTGCCACGTAGTGTTGCGGCACTTCTGCGTGCTCATGGGGGCCCTACACGATATTGTTTCACACACTCACTAAGGTGATGATGTTTCAGAGAAGCCGTTACTTGCAAGTTTTGAACTACCATTATTTGGAAAAAATTTTGAGTACTGCATGAAGTTCATGTCATTAATGTAAGAGTCAGGAGTTAAACAATGAATTAGAAGTACTAGTTGGCCTGAGATATTAAGTGGTGACCATAGGTTGGCCACTTTCAAACATTTGAAAGCAATTTAGATTGGCCACTGAAAAAAACCTACCAACAGCATGAAGGGCCCATGTAAATATGTCACAAGGTGCAGAGTGCCTTTGTAAGATTCTATTTCATGAAAATAGGGACTGTGACTATGATACTTGAAAGCCTGAGATGTATCTTAAGTCTGACGGGGCTCAATCGCCCAAGAACTTTGTATTAGCGGCTTTTTCCATATCATTTAGATATTAAGTCCCCTGATTTCGAAAAAGATATGTGAGCAAGTAAGTTATCATGCTCATACTCAAGATGCCTGACTTATGGCAACGCACATTTTCCAATGTAGGTGGTTTTACCTAGCTGTTTCTAAGGCATGTCTTCACAATGTCGCAGTTAATAGGTAGGTGTGGCTGACAATTGCGAAGGTTAATAATGATGCAGTGTTGCTCATCTAGTAGCTTTTTGTCAACACACTGGGCGAACTGGCCACAAGATCCATTTTGAAACCCAAAACGTATTACGATTTACAGTATGGCGAGAAAGGAAGGAACGAAGTCGCAGAAGCTTTGTTTTTACTCATAGTAAACGTTTGCCTCGCTGCTGAATAAGATATTTGAAACATTATAAAGCATATATATTCTCAGATTATGAGTTCTATATTCAGGACCGTACTGAGGTGGGGGTGAGATAGGCACCACACCAAAGGTGCAGTCACAGAGGAGACAAAAATACTGACCGAGAACATGAAAGGAAGACGGTTTAACAACTAGGAGGGGTACATGAGGTTTCCAATCCCTCGCTTTCCTATCTTGTCTGTGAGAATAAACCTTTCCCTCGATCCATGACTATAAATCCATGCTGTTGTCACTGTGTCATTACTGCAATGTCATTTCGTCCCAGTAGTAGCATACAAAAATGGCTATAACCGAGCAGACATCTGTTGCTTAGGTGGATCATGCTGTAAAAGTGCAGTAGTTTCACATATCCAGGGCCAGTTCGAGCAAACAAACGACTTACCGTTTGCACCACTCTCTTCACATCTACTTCTAGATCTATATCTACATACATATTCCGCAAGCCACCATACGGTGAATGGTGGAGGGTAGCCTGTACTGTTACTTGTTGCTTCCTTTCCTGTTCCACTTGCAGATAGAGCGACAGCAAAACGACTTTCTATGTGTCTCCGTATGAGCCCTGATTTCTCGTATCTTATTTTCATGGTCCTTGCGCGAAATGTATATTGACAGCAATAGGAGCGGCCTGCCGTCAGTTTCAAACCTCGGTTTTCTAAATTTTCGCAATAGTATTCCTGAAGAAGAACATTGATTTCCCTCCAGGAATTTCCATTAGAGTTCCCAAAGCGTCTCTGTGATACGGGCATGTTGTTCTAATCTACCAGTAACATATCTAGCCGCTCACCTCTGAATTGTTTCGATGTCTTCTTTTAATCCGACCTGGTGCGGATCGCAACTACTCAAGCAGTACTCAAGAATAGGTCGCTCTAACGGCCTACATGCGGTATTCTTTACAGAAGAACCACATTGCCCCAAAATTCTCCCAATAAACTGAAGTCCCTACCACAGTCGTCACATGCTCGTTTAATCTTATATCGCTTTGCAACCTTACGCCCAGATATTTGTACAACGTGACTCTGTAAAGTAGGACACTACTAATGTTACATCCAAACATTACAGGTTTGTTTTCCCTACTCATCTGCATTAACTCTTCTACATTTAACGCCAAATGGCATTCATCACACCAACTAGAATTTTAGCCAAGTCATCTTTTATCATCTTACATTTGGTCATCTTCAGCCCTTTCCTGTACACCATTGCATCATCAGCAAATAACTGCAGGTTGCTGCGCATCCTGTCTGCCAGGTGATTCATGTATATGGAAAATAATATCACATTTCCCTGGGGCACTCCTGATGATACCCTTGTCTCTGATGAACACTTGCTGTTGAGGGAAACGTACTAGGTTCTGTTACTTAAGAAATCTCTGAGCCACTCCCACATCTGTGGAACCTATTCCATATGCCCATACATTCATTAACAGTTTGCAGTAGGATACTGTGTCAAATACTTTTCGGAAATCTAGGAATAGGGAGTGTGCCTCCTGCCCCTTCATCCATACACTGAGGTGACAAAAGTTATGGGATACTTCCTTTTACCCAGTATAGTGCACCAACTCCATGTCATGGACTGAACAAGTCCTTGGAGGTCTGCTGCAGAAATTTTGAGCCATGTTACCACTATAACCATCCATAACTACGAAAGTGTTTCCGGTGTAGGGTTTTGTGCATGAACTGATGTCTCGATTATGTTCCGTAAATGTTTGATGGAATTCGTCTTGGGCAATCTGGATGGACATAACATTCACTTGAACTGTACATAATGTTCTTCAAACCAATCATGAACAATTAAGGCCCAGGAACATGAAGTCCACAAATGGTCGCAGTTGGTCTCCAAGTAGATGAACATTATTATTTCTAGTTAATGATCTGTTCAGTTAGACCAGAGGACCCAGCTTGCATGGTGTGTTGGTAACGACGTGGGTCCAATGTGTTGTGGTGTATGAATCCTACCATCAGCTCTTATCAACTGAAACTGGGACTCATTCGAGCAGGCTGCGATTTTCCATTCACCAAGGGACTAATCGATATGGTTACAAGCCCGAGAGAGGGGCTTCAGGTCAGGTGATGGAAGCAAAGTTGGCCACTGCTGGCATTGCCCATAAACGCCAAATTTCAACATACTATTCATACTGATACATTCATTGTACGTCCCACATTGATTTCTGTGTTTGAAGTAAAGTGTTGCATGTCTGTTAGCACTGACAACTTTATGCAAACTCCGCTGCTCTCGGTCATTAAGTGAAGGCCATCTAGCACTGTGTTGTCCATGGTGAGGGGTGATGTCTGAAATTTGGTATTCCCAGCACACTCTTGGCACTGTGGATCTCGGAATATTGAATTCCCTAACGATGTCCCATGCATCTAGCACCAACTACCATTCTGCACTCAAAGTCTGTTAATTCCCATTGTGCAGCCATAATCACATTGGAAACCTTTTCACATGAATCACCTCAGTGCAGATGGCAGCTCTTCAATGCACTGCCCCTTTATACCTTGTGTATGTGGTAATACTTCCTTCTGTATATGTGTATATCGCTATCTCATTAATTTTGTTACCTCAGTGTATTAAATTGCACATTCAGCATTTCTGTTGGGATTTCATCGATATCATTTCATGTTGCTGCACTTCACAGATTTTACATTCATTGATACCGTTAATTTAAAATCAGTAGATCTATTCAGCTTGTACTTTTTATCTAAAATTTCTATGCTTTAAAGCTCCCATAAATTCCCACAACATTCTTTGAAAAGATGAAAATAATAGCAAGAAATCAATAACTGAAGTGATTGTGATTTCGCAATACTTGCAACTTACGTTGATGAGCCGAAACATTGTCACTTTCTTAATAGTGTGTTGGTCCACTGCAGTAAAACAGCGATTGTGAATGGCGTGGATTCGGCAAGTCGTCATTAAGCATGCAAAACTATGTGGCATCAGACGTCTACACACAGGTCACTCAGTTCCCGTTAATTATGGGCTGGTGGTTTTGGGTTCACTATTATGCTCCTCAAACCACTGTAGTGCAGTTCTGCCTTTATCAAATGGACAGCTGTTCTGCTGGAAGACACCACAGCTGTCAGTGAAGACATCACAGAAGGAAGGATGTAGGTGTTTCATAATATTGTTCACATAGTCCACATCTGTTATGGTGTCTTGGGTTACTGCCACAGGTCCTGTGGAAGCCCACATGAATGTCCCCATAGCATAACACTGCCCCACCAGCTTGTATCTGTGGTGTGATACATGTTTCGAGAAGTCGTTCATGTTGATGTCAGCATATCCAGAAAGGACCATCGACCTGATGTAAAAGTAAACCAATTAGCAAGTTTTCATTGATCCATAGGCCAATCTCTCTGAACTTGT
Source organism: Schistocerca cancellata (assembly GCF_023864275.1). Lineage (NCBI taxonomy): Eukaryota > Metazoa > Arthropoda > Insecta > Orthoptera > Acrididae > Schistocerca > Schistocerca cancellata. The sequence continues at coordinate 692,240,801 of NC_064629.1, forward strand.
GCCTGTTGTAACAGTAACTGACCATTTCGTTGGGTTAATTTGGAAACACTTCGGGGTTGTCACCTGCAGAGCCCCATGTTCAACAATTTGCGTTGAATGCTGTGCCCTGAAACCTCCGTACCTGCACCAGGATTGTACTCTGTCATCAGAACTGTTGTACTCTGTCATCAGAACTGCAACAGATGGGCGCCTATAATAACACAGCTGGCAAGCTTCCAACCTACACATTCTGTGATGCGGTGTGGACATCCAGCTCCATGTCGCCTGCTCATGGTTTCAATGTCCTTCAACGATATTCCATAGATGCTCACGGCAGCAGCATACAGCAGTCAGGTTGGTATGCCATTGCTGTCTGGGACGTCTCTAGAGACATCTTCACTGGTCATCAGGGCTCAATTCGAAGTCGAACTCATCACTGAAAGCAGTTCTGCTGCAGGCCAGACACATTTCTGGAGATGTCCAGGACAGAAGTGACATACTAACCTGATTGTCACCCACCATACAGCCCAGCAGCCAGATAGGATGGTCTGGAGTGCCATTTGTTTTCATAGCCAGTACCCTTACAGCACAGCGGTGTGTCGACTATATTCTACGCCCAGTTTTGTTGCCTGTCGTGGAAAGCCATTCTTGGTGTAAATTTGAGCAGGATAATGCCCGCCCGCATCAGGCAAGAGTTTGTACTGCTTGTTTTCATGCTTGCCAAACACTATCTTGGCCAGCAAGGTCGCTGGATCTCATCCCAATTGAGAAAGTTTGAAGCATTATGGGCAGGGCACTCCAACTATCTCGAGATATTGACAATCTAACTCGCAAATTGGACAGAATACACTCGATCTCCCACAGAGGTTACCCAACAACTCTATCGATCAGTGCCAAGTTAAATAACTGCTTGCATAAGGGCCAGAGGTGGACCAACACATTAATGACATGCTCTTTGTCTTGAATAACTCGTCCAATTTTTCTGAAGTTATAATCATTGTTTATCTGTACATGTACCTCACATCTACCGATTTTCGCCCCATTACTTCGTGGTGTGTCGTTTATTCTCCTCCTCCTCCCTCTTCTTCTTCGAGTGTATGTTGATACTTCAGTAACTTAATCTGCTGCATATGTATACTGTGCAGTTGTAAAACTTGCTCTACAGTGATTGGCATGCTACCTGGATACGCATTTAAATAAGAAATAGCCATGTTGTTGCATATATCGTGACTGATTGATTGTCTGTCTGTAGATGACTTATCGTGCAGGGAAACCTAATGCAATGTGTCTAATGATAATTTATGAACTTTAATGTTGCCAGCTTGTTGCTGAGTAGTTAATTTTTGGAATAGTTTATATTGAAACAGATTAATATTTCATATCCACTGTTTTATCAAGAGTATGTGGACACACCTATGTAATGTGGCACTGACCACTTGATGCCACAAAAGGCAGACCTGGCAGTATAGAAGGAGGTGGGGAATATTGTGTTGTCAATAGAGAAGCAGTAACTGCAGAATGCAGAAGTCAGGAAAACTCAGTGACTTCGAATGTGAACAAGTCATTGGATGTCACCTAGAGTAATAAACCCATCAGGGATATTTCAGTTCTTATAAAGCTGCCCAAATCAACGGTTGTTGATGTGACTGTGAATTGGAAACATGAAGGAACAACCACAGCTAAATTAAGACCATGGAGACCTTATGTGCTGATGGACAAGGTCTGTTGAGCATTGCAGCAGTCGCGTGAAATCATCTGAGAAATCACTTGTGAGCTCCAGTGTGCTACCAGCAGACTAGCTAGCACAATTACTGTGTGTAGGAGGTTAAAAAGAATGGAGTACAGAAGTGGAGCAGCTTCTCATAAGCCACACATTTCTGTAGTTAGTTCTAAGTGTCACTTGGGGGTGGTTTCCCTCAACAGCAAGTGTTCATCAGAGACAAGGGTATCATCAGGAGTGCCCCAGGGAAATGTGATATTATTTTCCATATACATGAATCAGCGGGACACAGAATGACTGGAAGCAAGTGATTTTGAGTAATGCATCATGCTGTTCCCTATGGCTATCGTGATTGTATGGAGGTTGCGTAAGGGCTTCCCACAGAAAGTTCTGCAACATAGTCGAAACAACGTTGACAACATGTGGGCTGGCATTAGCATGCAACAGGTTGATGCCATCCGTCAGTATTCCTGGACGCTTGGACTTCGCGGCATGCTCCAGTTTTTGCGAAGTGTACACATACTGCTGTGGATTAATTGAGGCGCTATGTTCCAGAAAGTCAGTGAGCAGTAGGACCTTGCAGTCGAAGAAAAATTTCATCATCAACTTTCATGGAGCTGGCAGACACAGTTTTATATGGTGGGGTGAATCCATGTGCTTCCATTGTTGGCTCTGACACTTGCTGTCTTGCTCAGAATGTCGACTCTGTTTAATTGCTCACAACAATGTGGGACAGGAAATGAGATTCTTCATCATGATACCATCCCACGTGCTGCAATGATGTTGGCATTCTTTTCAACTTCTGCCGCTCTGTCTGGCTCTGGGGAACCAACTGCACACAGATTTTCTGGAACTTCAGAACTTCTGTCATGATAGTGTGAGCAATACTGTGAAAGATGCTCAAAATGGGCTGAATGTCGTCCGACATCTCTCATTTCTGACGCATTACGCGCCGCAGCAATGACAAAAGGGTAACAACAAGATGAGCCTGTCCTGGCTGACTCTTATATTTCAGTGACACCTGACTTTCTCGAAATCGTTTATTTCACACAAGCACGTGACATACTGTGTTCGCCATACTCAGTAGACATTCGGGCATTAATTTTGCTTCCTGACACGCCTTCCATAGTGAAAACCGTACTGCATCGCGCTGCTATTATTTCCCGCCATTCAAAGTGAAGTAGGACGCACACGACTCGCTGACCTCACATCAAGCACTCTGACAAATGGTACCTTGGTGAGTCTTCGCACTGTTGCTGCCTGATTCCCAATAGAGGGCACTTCTGTACACACACCTACTTGCATTACCAACGTGTGTGCCATGCTCGTTTACATTTGACTGCCCCTTACACCATTCACAAAGACATGAGACACCCCCATTAGACGTCTTTGATGATGAAGTTTGTGCAATTAATACCTTACACTGTTGTGGCAGATGCTGGCTAGTCTCTCTGTAATTACATAACAGATAAGGTTTAATACAATGATTTTCTTAACGTCAGATAAAAATCATAAGAAATAAAGATAACTGAAAAATCTAATTTTGAATGTCATGAAACTAAGCCAGAGCATTAAAATGGGACAAGAATGTGCAGCCCATAAAAAAATTGGAACATTTTTAAGTGTACAAAATGGACATGTCAGTTTTGTATGATACAATTAATGTCAGTATAAGTGGGTAACCCAAGCACTTCAATAACACATACAAGAATGTGGGATACTGTTCGTAACAGTATCTATGAGAAAAACGAGTGATGCACTCTTATGTGCTGAATAGCTTGCCATGATTACATAGAACAGTATCTGTGCAGTAGATGTCTAATGGAAATACGTGATCTGCACAAAGATAAGAACATTGGACCAAAAAAAATTAGTCACCTTTCACCCAGAAGATATCATTCTAATACTGTGTAACACTACTTCTAGCGTATAGATTGCGAGGAAGTGTGTCCACAAGTTTCTTCAGGTATGCTATATCCAACTGAAGTCACTCATTGATTAGATCCCATAGAGCTTCCAAGATGGAGGGATTTCGAGCGCTGTGTTTCACCTGCTGTTCCAAACAATTGTAACTGTTTCCTATGGCATTAAGATAGGTTGATTTAGTAAGGCAGTTGAGGTATGACAGGGTGCCCGAGTGTTCGTCAAACGAGGAACATATTTGTGCTGCCCTGTAACCACGGCTATTCAGCTGTTGTGGTTTTGGAAGATGGGAATGTTTACAGCATGTTCATAATGGATATGTAGAAGAAAATGCGACGGTTGGTCACCAAGAATATTGAATTTAAAAGCCTGGTTCATATTTATCCTAATCTGAATGAGTGTGTCCAAGAGATGGTACAAATAACAGCTCAATAACATTACAGAACCACCTCCTACCTGATCCACGTCCTCCACAAAATGCGGATTAAACATTAAATTGTATTGTCGATGCACTCAGAGCCTTGGATAACTTTTAAAGAGGCAAAATCACGCCTCATCGGAACACATTATACTTTTCCAGTTAGCTACTATTCAGTTTCTGTGTAATTTGGCCCACTGAAAGCGTGCAACCTTACGTACCATTGTGAAAAATAGCTTATTGTAAGGACCTTAAATCCGGATGTCCATTTCATGCGATTTCATTCGCAAGGTTTGCCCAGAAACTAGTTGAAATGGACCTGCGTTCACTGACAGCAGCAATCGCTGATGGGTTTGAAACTGATTTTTATGGACTATGTCTGAAACTCGTCTCTGGCACCGTTGGTAGGATCGTTTTACTACCAGAATTCTTACGCTGTATTATATGGTTGCCAATGATACACAGTTCCTTGTAGACATCTTGGGCCCTCCACATTGCTGCACCGACAAATCAAACCACGTTATTCACTGTCTGGTCATGGGCATATTCAGCTACGATAGCTCCCTTCTGCTATTCTGCCAAGTCTATTACTTTAGCGAGCAGAATCCATGCAACTGACTAGCACATACATACCACTACATTTCCCTGACGTATGTCAGAGATTGAGGGCCACATAACCGTTGAAACTAGCTCTACACCATCTATAGCGCTACAAAGTGACAAGAGAGTTATTGTAAGGGGGTGATTAATACACTACACAACAACATTAAAGGGTTACGCGTTCGAAACCTCCTTCATTGTCTCCCTTTGTGACGCAGAATTTCGGAATTTGGTTTGGTGGTGTCTATACATATCATACCACTAGAAGGTCTTCACACCTCACCTTACCCAACATCTCAACCTTTCTCTTTACGTCTCTCTGATGGAGGTCCATATGGATGGCCAAGGACAACAGTTTGGACAAATCAGTGCTCAGAATCGACACAAAAGCTTCTGGATTTCTAATAAAGGGCATGAATGAAACCACCCATTCGACCACTGCAGTTTTCTTTTACACACATTTCGCAGTAGAAAGCGACAGTTTACAGTATTATGAGCAACTGGACAACGTTCTTGACAACGTTTGACACTGCAGGCACCCTCCAGACGATTCGACCCCTCTATAAGAACATCATGAAGCTGCCACCTCATTGAATATGATCTCCTCCCCCTACTCCCCCCTTTGGAGTGCAGTGTTACCACAATTTTTGCTCTGATATGCAGGATCAAACCAGTAGGAACCGTTAAAAACCAGTAAACGAAATTTGAACGTGATCCAGAGTAGAAAAGCCTGTTTAAGTGTTTTCAGTCCTCCTCTTTCACACTCTCCTGTGACATCTATCGGGAGATGTGACATTCAAACTTTTGTGAATAAAACGGTAAAGGGTCCTCTAAAAGCCCACAGTTCGGCAGCATCGTCAGTGCCACTGGCACACATTTTTTAGGCACCTTAAAAATATCCATGCACAGACACGCCTGTCATTGATTCCTAAGCGCTGGTGTGTAGGCAACCCTTTCGACACCCTCCCCAATTCTGCATGTTGCCAGCAAACAGAAGTGCAAAGGCATAGAGCCACTCAGCTGTTTTGATCTGATGAAAAATCAGTCTGTAGATAGCTTCATTGTTTTTAATGCATGATAAGGATTCTGTGAATAACGACATGTGCCCTAAGCTCTGGCTCATTACAGTGTGGAGGACTTGGAAAGTTTGTTTTGTTTTACAGGATTATAGCATAGAGACATCGTCCTCCTCTGAGGTTAGCCAAGCCATTGCTCTGTCTGGAGATGACAGAGCATATTGATACAATGTGTGTGGTAGGAATGGTGCTGCAATGACAATGGGAGATGAGCCTTACCAGACAAGGTCCAGGCCAGGGCAGTTGCTGATGCACTACACTGTGGGAGGATTGCGCTATGGGCGGCAGCCAATCGAAGATCGATGAGTGACTGCATGGACTCTAGCTGATCACAATGCTGCTGTTACTGATCAGGTGGTGTCGTTGCAAACAGTTCGATGATGGTTATGGGAACTGTACATACTTGTGTGCACTCGTCAATGGAGGTGTCAAACTTGAATTGTGCACATCATATTGTACAGGGTTACTACAAATGATTGAAGCGATTTCACAGCTCTACAATAACTTCACTATTTGAGATATTTTCGCAATGCTTTGCACACACATACAAAAACTCAAAAAGTTTTTTTAGGCATTCACAAATGTTCGATATGTGCCTCTTTAGTGATTCGGCAGACATCAAGCCGATAATCAAGTTCCTCCCACACTCGGCGCAGCATGTCCCCATCAATGAGTTCGAAAGCATCGTTGATGCGAGCTCGCAGTTCTGGCACGTTTCTTGTAGAGGAGGTTTAAACACTGAATCTTTCACATAACCCCACAGAAAGAAATCGCATGGGGTTAAGTCTGGAGAGCGTGGAGGCCATGACATGAATTGCTGATCATGATCTCCACCACGACCGATCCATCGGTTTTCCAGTTTCCTGTTTAAGAAATGCCGAACATCATGATGGAAGTGCGGTGGAGCACCATCCTGTTGAAAGATGAAGTCGGCGCTGTCGGTCTCCAGTTGTGGCATGAGCCAATTTTCCAGCATGTCCAGATACACGTGTCCTGTAACGTTTTTTTCGCAGAAGAAAAAGGGGCCGTAAACTTTAAACCGTGAGATTGCACAAAACACGTTAACTTTTGGTGAATTGCGAATTTGCTGCACGAATGCGTGAGGATTCTCTACCGCCCAGATTCGCACATTGTGTCTGTTCACTTCACCATTAAGAGAAAATGTTGCTTCATCACTGAAAACAAGTTTCGCACTGAACGCATCCTCTTCCATGAGCTGTTGCAACCGCGCCGAAAATTCAAAGCGTTTGACTTTGTCACCTGGTGTCACGGCTTGTAACAATTGTAAACGGTAAGGCTTCTGCTTTAGCCTTTTCCATAAGATTTTCCAAACCGTCGGCTGTGGTACGTTTAGCTCCCTGCTTGCTTTATTCGTCGACTTCCGCGGGCTATGCGTGAAACTTGCCCGCACGCGTTCAACCTTTTCTTCGCTCACTGCAGGCCGACCCGTTGATTTCCCCTTACAGAGGCATCCAGAAGCTTTAAACTGCGCATACCATCGCCGAATGGAGTTAGCAGTTGGTGGATCTTTGTTGAACTTCGTCCTGAAGTGTCGTTGCACTGTTATGACTGACTGATATGAGTGCATTTCAAGCACGACATACGCTTTCTCGGCTCCTGTCGCCATTTTGTCTCACTGCGCTCTCGAGCGCTGTGGCGGCAGAAAGCTGAAGTGCGGCTTCAGCCAAACAAAACTTTATGAGTTTTTCTACGTATCTGTAGTGTGTCGTGACCATATGTCAATGAATGGAGCTACAGTGAATTTATGAAATCGCTTCAATAATTTGTAATAGCCCTGTAGTTTCCCAGACAGCATGTGCAGTGGGGTGTGGAGCACTGGCCTTGGGTGCTCTTTACAGATGAGTCACACTTTTCCAGGGAGGAATGTGACGGCAGGGTCCATGTTTGAATTCGCGGTATACTCGAAGGTACCTACGACCTTTCTCTGTAACGGTGTAAAATCGTGACACACTGCAAAATGGCGTATTAACGTTGTGACATTGGCACCACAGTTCTGCCCAACGCCACAGTGGACATATCGCCAAACCTCCCCTTAACCACATACATCTCTTCCTTCTCTGGATGCCACTGCATTGGAAGTCACGACAGCGACATCCAGTGCCGAAATCGTGCGGTTTTCTCGTGGGTGATCGAGGAGGACCAGAGGAGCAATATACACTCCTGGAAATTGAAATAAGAACACTGTGAATTCATTGTCCCAGGAAGGGGAAACTTTATTGACACATTCCTGGGGTCAGATACATCACATGATCACACTGACAGAACCACAGGCACATAGACACAGGCAACAGAGCATGCACAATGTCGGCGCTAGTACAGTGTATATCCACCTTTCGCAGCAATGCAGGCTGCTATTCTCCCATGGAGACGATCGTAGAGATGCTGGATGTAGTCCTGTGGAACGGCTTGCCATGCCATTTCCACCTGGCGCCTCAGTTGGACCAGCGTTCGTGCTGGACGTGCAGACCACGTGAGACGACGCTTCATCCAGTCCCAAACATGCTCAATGGGGGACAGGCCAGGGTAGTTGACTTACACCTTCTAGAGCACGTTGGATGGCACGGGATACATGCGGACGTGCATTGTCCTGTTGGAACAGCAAGTTCCCTTGCCGGTCTAGGAATGGTAGAACGATGGGTTCGATGACGGTTTGGATGTACCGTGCACTATTCAGTGTCCCCTCGACGATCACCAGTGGTGTACGGCCAGTGTAGGAGATCGCTCCCCACACCATGATGCCGGGTGTTGGCCCTGTGTGCCTCGGTCGTATGCAGTCCTGATTGTGGCGCTCACCTGCACGGCGCCAAACACGCATACGACCATCATTGGCACCAAGGCAGAAGCGACTCTCATCGCTGAAGACGACACGTCTCCATTCGTCCCTCCATTCACGCCTGTCGCGACACCACTGGAGGCGGGCTGCACGATGTTGGGGCGTGAGCGGAAGACGGCCTAACGGTGTGCGGAACCGTAGCCCAGCTTCATGGAGACGGTTGCGAATGGTCCTCGCCGATACCCCAGGAGCAACAGTGTCCCTAATTTGCTGGGAAGTGGCGGTGCGGTCCCCTGCGGCACTGCGTAGGATCCTACGGTCTTGGCGTGCATCCGTGCGTCGCTCCGGTCCGGTCCCAGGTCGACGGGCACGTGCACCTTCCGCCGACCACTGGCGACAACATCGATGTACTGTGGAGACCTCACGCCCCACGTGTTGAGCAATTCGGCGGTACGTCCACCCGGCCTCCCGCATGCCCACTATACGCCCTCGCTCAAAGTCCGTCAACTGCACATACGGTTCACGTCCACGCTGTCGCGGCATGCTACCAGTGTTAAAGACTGCGATGGAGCTCCGTATGCCACGACAAACTGGCTGACACTGACGGCAGTGTCCGGAGCAAGTATGGTGGGTCTGACACACCGGTGTCAATGTGTTGTTTTTTCCATTTCCAGGAGTGTATATTATAGACCAAAGATTTGGGTCACACTACGCTCCAAATAACTGAGATCACGATCAATGGAGTTGCTGAGTGGTCCTATGATGCTGCACTACTGTTTGCTGGCCACATGCAGAATAAGTGATTGGGAAGGGTTGCCTACCCTGCCAGCGCTTAGGAGTCGATGAGTGGTCTGTCTCTGTACAGGCCCGCAGCGGTGCTGGAGATTTGATGTTTTATCGGATTTCTGATATTCACAGTATACGCGTAAAATGGTCGTGCGGGAAAATTCCCACTTCATCGCTATCTCGGAGATGCTGTGACCCATCGCTCGTGCGCCGACTGTAACACCACGTTCAAACTCAGTTAAATCTTGATAACCTGCCAGTGCAGTTGCAGTAACCGATCTAACAACTGCGCCAGACACTTGCTGTCTTGTATAGGCGTTGCCGACCGCAGCACCGTATTGTGTCTTTATATAATCTCTGTATTTGAATATGCATGCTTATACCAGTTTTTTTTTTTTTTTTTTTTTTTTTTTTTTGCCGCTTCTCCTAAGTTACGTTTAATCTTCCTGTATATTGAGTCGACTTCTTCCTCAGTCGTATTTTATTCGTTATACACTGTGCAGTCACATTAATGGAACACCTATCGCAAGCCTGATTAAGCACATTTGCAGCGTGGATTGCTGCGAGACGTGAAGGAAGAGTGTCAGCGAGGTCTTGGGAGGTACAGACAGGAATGTGGAGCCATGCCAACTCCGGCGCCATCGCCAGGTGCACTAGGTTTCTCGGTTGAGTATCCATGGCATGAACAGCCCAATCGAGGTGGTCCCATAGAGTCTGGATTGGGTTTAAATCCGGATTGCTTGATGGCCAAAGGAGTATGGTAAACTCTTCCTGATGCTCTTCGAACCATGCACTTACACTATGAGCTGTGTGTTACATTGCATTGCCCTGCTGGTAGAAAGCCACCGTACCGAGGAAAAATAAACCACATGCAAGGTTGTAAATGCTCTCCAGGAATAGGTGCATACTTAAGTTGATCCATAGTGCCTTCCATAATGGCGAGATCACCCAGGGAATGCCACGAAAACATTTCCAGATCACAATGCTCCCTCCTCTGGCCTGAACCCTTCCGACAATTGTTGCAGGGTGTGTGCTTTCAGACGTTTCTCGCTGACTTTGTGTAAAATTTTCTTCATCCGAAAAGGCTACCTGTCGCCACCCAGGGGCGTCCAGTTGCAATATTGGCGTGCAAATTCCAGTCTTCTACGCTGATGAACTTGGTGCCTGCTGCAGAGGCCCATACGCAACAAAATTCGCTGAACGATCGTTGTGGAGACACAGTTAGTAGCCCCTTGGTTCATCTGGATGGTCATTTGCTCAACAGTTTCACATCTATTTGCCTATACACATTTTCGCGGGCGTCGTTCACCTGTCATCTATAACCTGTGGTGCGCCACAGTTGCCCGGCGCTGGTTTTGAATAGCGCCATGGCATACTTCAACTATGGTGGCTTGCAAACAGTCTACAGACGTAGCCGTCTAGGAAATGCTTCCATTCTGGTTCCAAAAGCCAATGATCGTGTCCTTTTAGACGTCAGATAAATCGCTCCATTTCCGCATTACGACAACTTCACTATTTTCTGGTCCTCAGACATGCTGTATATACTTACCTTCACTGGTAACGCCGCCACCTGCCGCCTGTGCATTGCACATTGATGGGTAACATGGGTGGTGGCCACATTAATGTGGCGCGACTGTGTATTTACATGTTTCTTTCATCCTTTCTGGTTCAGCCATTTTGCATTTCTGTTTATTTCATTTTTAAGATTCTTATACTTCTTCCTTCATCCATAAGCTCGAGTATTTCGTGAGTCATGCATATTCTCTTCATGTCTACCTTCATTATACACTACTGGCCACTAAAATTTCTACACCAAGAAGAAATGCAGATGATAAACGGGTATTCATTGGACAAATATATTATACTAGAACTGACATGTGATTACATTTTCACGCAATTTGGGTGCATAGATCCTGAGAAATCAGTACCCAGAACAAGCACCTCTGGCCGTAATAACGGCCTTGATACGCCTGGGCATTGAGTCAAACAGAGCTTGGATGGCGTGTACAGATACAGCTGCCCATGCTGCTTCAACACGATACCACAGTTCATCAAGAGTAGTGACTGGCGTATTGTGACGAGCCAGTTGCTCGGACACCTTTGAACAGACGTTTTCAGTTGATGAGAGATCTGGAGAATGTGCTGGCCAGAGCAGCAGTCGAACATTTTCTGTATGCAGAAAGGCCCGTAACATGCGGTCGTGCATTATCCTGCTGAAATGTAGGGCTTCACAGGGATCGAATGAAGGGTAGAGCCACGGGTCGTAACACATCTGAAATGTAACGTCCACTGTTCAAAGTGCCGTCAATGCGAACAAGAGGTGACCGAGACGTGTAACCAATGGCACCCTATACCATCACGCCGGGTGATAACGCCAGTATGGCGATGACGAATACACGCTTCCAATGTGCGTTCACCGCGATGTCGCCAAACACGGATGCGACCATCATGATGCTGTAAACAGAAACTGGATTCATCCGAAAAAAAGAAGTTTTGCCATTCGTGCACCCAGGTTCGTCGTTGGGTACACCATCGCAGGCGCTCCTGTCTGTGATGCAGCGTCATGGGTAACCGCAGCCATGGTCTCCGAGCTGATAGTCCATGCTGCTGCAAACGTCGTCGAACTGTTCGTGCAGATGGTTGTTGTCTTGCAAACTTCCCCATCTGTTGGTTGACTCAGGGATCGAGATGTGGCTGCACGATCCGTTACAGCCATGGAGATAAGATGCCTGTCATCTCGACTGCTAGTGATACGAGGCCATTGGGATGCAGCATGGCGTTCCGTATTACCCTCCTGAACCCACCTATTCCATATTCTGCTAACAGTTCAAATGGCTCCGAGCACTATGGGACTTAACATCTGTGGTCATCAGGCCCCTAGAACTTAGAACTACTTAAACCTAAGTAACCTAAGGACATCACACACATCCATGCCCGAGGCAGGATTCGAACCTGCGACCGTAGCGGTCACGCGGTTCTAGACAGAAGCGCCTAGAACCGCATGGCCACAACGGCCAACCTGCTAACAGTCATTGGATCTAGACTAACGCGAGCAGCAATGTCGCGATACGATAAACCGCAATCGCGATATGCTACAATCCGACCTTTATCAAAGTCGGAAACGTGATGGTACGCATTTCTCCTCCTTACACGAGGCATCACAACAACGTTTCACCAGGCAACGTCGGTTAACTGCTGTTTGTGTATGAGAAATTGGTTGGAAACTATCCTCATGTCAGCACGTTGTAGGTGTCGCCACCGGTGCCAACCTTGTGTGAATGGTCTGAAAAGCTAATCATTTGCTTATCACAGCATCTTCTTCCTGTCGGTTAAATTTCGCGTCTGTAGCACGTCATCTTCGTGGTGTAGCAATTTTAATGGCCAGTAGTGTACATGCGGTGTCTTGTCCTTGCTTCCTTGTTTCCGTCTTTGTTCCACTCTCCTTTTACTGAACTACTATCAGCACTTTCAGTCAGGACGTTAGTGACTGCCAGAGAGAATTTCCACTTCGTTTCATTATGTTCGGCGCTACTGGGTCATCATCTAAGTATGCATCAACACCTGAATATGCTGTACAGTCAAGGATTTGATTTCTAAATCTTTGTCTAAATTTTGGTGTTGTGCAGTTGATATCTCCCAGTGTCTCCCGGTATTTTCCAGATGTATCTTCTCCTGTGATTTTAGAAGAGGTTTATTGCGCAACCAGTTGAGACTTGTGGTAGAAGTGTCCTTTCCCTTTCATTCCTTTCCCCAGCCCATATGCTCCAGTAACTTTATTTTCCATTCCCTTTCCTGTAATAACGTTTCAGTCACCTAAGACTGTCGAATTTTCATCCTCGTCAACATATTTTATCAGTTCATTTGTTTTCTAATCACCAGTTAGTGGCGAAGACCTGTGAAACTGTACAATGTGCTGGCTTTGTTTTAATCTTCTGAAGAATAATTTGGTAATTGCTTTGCTCATATTAACTCAGTCTGTTACTTACGATGCTGTTCGCAATGTTGCGAACACCTGTTACACAAATTTTGCGAAAAAAGCCACAAGTCGCACTTCGTATTTTTTACTGACCGGCTTCTCTCTTCAAATGGACAAGAGCATCATCAGAATATACAGGTTAAAGTTAGCTGACAGCTCTAAAGATTAGTCTGACTGTACTATAGCCCTTAAACTTACGTTTAAAGTACAGTAGTAAATGATGACATTGACATTGACAGCGCCAAAGTAAACTTAGTTTTAACAGTCGCTCCCCCTGCTGCCAATACCTGCTCTTGGTAAACCTGTTACATTGTTCATTGATGCTGTTGATGCTAGAATCATCTGAGCAATAATGTCTGCCCTCTTTTCCAGATTCTAAAGTTTCTCAACAACATTCAGACTTCTAACAAAAAATTGTTCAAATGGCTCTGACCACTATGGGACTAACATCTGAGGTCATCAGTCCCCTAGAACTTAGAATTACTTGAACCTAACTAACCTAAGGACATCACACACATCCATGCCCGAGGCAGGATTCGAACCTGCGACCGTAGCGATCGCGCGGTTCCAGGCTGAAGCGCCTAAAACCGCTCGGCCATACCGACCGGCAGACTTCTAACATTCTGCGCTCATATTCGTAGGGCATTAGGCTAATTATTCCTTCTGATAGTTCTCTCATGGTCAGTCAATACGCGTTGTGTATGAGTCGTATACAAGACCCGGAGATGCGAACAGGCAACTAGGTAACTCTGATATTCTTTGTGAAGGAAGTGAACTTCGTGAGATTTTTGTCATGTGGTAAATGGTACACGTATAGCTGACTGTCTCCGATATGTATTACGTATAAGAGGCACACTGCCTAAGAGTACACAATGATGTCAACCCACCAGCGTCTGCAGCTAAGACTGACTTATTTTTATGGAGACACGTCCTGTTATTTCCATTTCGTAAGAACAAATCTCAGATGTCAGCGCGTGTTGTAGTCCTGGTTCGTACTAGACTCAAATTTCTGATTGCTGAACATACGCTTAGAAATTGTTGTCGCTGTAGTGCAAGAGGGTGGACATTTATCCAGCTGAACGCGTTGTGTATGAAGTCATGTAAAAAACAGTTTTTCATGAACATTAAAATGCAGTAATGATTTATCTATCAAACCAGTTTGAGGCATGGAGCAGCTTCGGAAACAACGAATATCTATATCTACATCCATACTCTCTCATGTGTCCCCTGTGAACCTTCGTGCTCCCCTGTCTTTTTATGCGTTCAATATCCCTCTTAGTCCTATTTATTATAGTTCTCACACATTTGATCAATATTCTAAGATGAGTCACATGAGTGCTTTGTAAGAAATCTCCTTTGCAGTCTGACTGCATTTTTCCCAGTAAGCTACCAGTGAACCTAAGTCTACAACCTGCTTTAACTATGATTGAGCCTATATCATTATTCCATTTCATATCCCCACAAATTAATACACCCATATATTTATGAGTTGACTGTGTAAGATTGTGACTCATTGATATTTTAGTCATAGGATACTATATTTTTTTCCGTTTTGTGAAGTGCACAAAGATTGTGACTCATTGATATTTTAGTCATAGGATACTATATTTTTTTCCGTTTTGTGAAGTGCACAGTTTTATACTTCTGGACGTCTAAAGCAAGTTGCCAACCTCTGTACCACTTTGTAATCTTACCAAGTTTGGAATGCATATTTGTACACAGTTTAGTTCAGACAGTACTTCATTACATATAAGAGCATCATCTGCAGGAAGTCTGAAGTTAGTATTTTCTGCGAGGTCATTGATATACGAGGTGCATTCAAGTTCTAAGGCCTACGATTCTTTTTCTAATTAACTACTCACCCGAAATCGATGAAACTGGCGTTACTTCTCGACGTAATCGCCCTGCAGACGTACACATTTTTCACAACGCTGACGCCATGATTCCATGGCAGCGGTGAAGGCTTCTTTAGGAGTCTGTTTTGACCACTGGAAAATCGCTGAGGCAATAGCAGCAGGGCTGGTGAATGTGCGGCCACAGAGAGTGTCGTTCATTGTTGGAAAAAGCCAAAAGTCACTAGGAGCCAGGTCAGGTGAGTAGGGAGCATGAGGAATCACTTCAAAGTTGTTATCACGAAGAAACTGTTGCGTAACGTTAGCTCGATGTGCGGGTGCGTTGTCTTGGTGAAACAGCACACGCGCAGCCCTTCCCGGACGTTTTTGTTACAGTGCAGGAAGGAATTTGTTCTTCAAAACATTTTCGTAGGATGCACCTGTTACCGTAGTGCCCTTTGGAACTCAATGGGTAAGGATTATGCCGTCGCTGTCCCAGAACATGGACACTATCATTTTTTCAGCACTGGCGGTTACCCGAAATTTTTTTGGTGGCGGTGAATCTGTGTGCTTCCATTGAGCTGACTAGCGCTTCGTTTCTGGATTGAAAAATGGCATCCACGTCTCATCCATTGTCACAACCGACGAAAAGAAAGTCCCATTCATGCTGTCGTTGCGCGTCAACATTGCTTGGCAACATGCCACACGGGCAGCCATGTGGTCGTCCGTCAGCATTCGTGGCACCCACCTGGATGACACTTTTTACATTTTCAGGTCGTCATGCAGGATTGTGTGCACAGAACCCACAGAAATGGCAACTCTGGAGGCAATCTGTTCAACAGTCATTCGGCGACCCCCCAAAACAATTCTCTCCACTTTCTCGATCATGTTGTCAGACCGGCTTGTGCGAGCCCGAGGTTGTTTCGGTTTGTTGTCACACGATGTTCTGCCTTCATTAAACTGTCGCACTCACGAACGCACTTTCGACACATCCATAACTCCATCACCACATGTCTCCTTCAACTGTCGATGAATTTCAATTGGTTTCACACCACGCAAATTCAGAAAACGAATGATTGCACGCTGTTCAAGTAAGGAAAACGTCACAATTTTAAGTATTTAAAACAGTTCTCATTCTCGCCGCTGGCGGTAAAATTCCATCTGCCGTACGGTGATGCCATCTCTAGGACATATTGACAATGAACGCAGCCTCATTTTAAAACAGTGCGCATGTTTCTATCTCTTTCCAGTCCAGAGAAAAAAAATCGGAGGCCTTAGAACTTGAATGCACCTCGTACACCATAAACTGCTTGGGTCTCAACACACTTCCTTAACACGTTGATTGCAGCACACATAGTGATAGATGTTTCTTCGCCAGTTTAGACCAGGGGAAGGCGTCAGGTGTGAGGCTCTACTGTTGTTGCCGGCAGCCTCACAGCATTCCACATGTTAAGGGATGCTTGAAGTTACCTCTACATATGTCGATTACTCCCTATCTAAGATAACATGATGTGTTCTCCCTACCAAGAGAACAGGAAATTAATTCGTTATTCACTGTATTCAGTACCACTGAAGATGGATCATGTTCCATGTGTAAAAACCCAAAGTGTACACTGACAACATATCCTTTATACATTATATGGAGTATAGAGGTGCAACTGTCATATGTATCTTGTACGAGACTGTGCCACTTCTTGTCTGTCTGTCCGTCAGTCTGTCTGTCCATCCATCCATCCATCTACACTCCTGGAAATGGAAAAAAGAACACATTGACACCGGTGTCTCAGACCCA
Source organism: Schistocerca cancellata (assembly GCF_023864275.1). NCBI lineage: Eukaryota > Metazoa > Arthropoda > Insecta > Orthoptera > Acrididae > Schistocerca > Schistocerca cancellata. The sequence goes on from NC_064629.1 coordinate 692,257,697, forward strand.
CCATACTTGCTCCGGACACTGCGAGAGGGCTGTACAAGCAATGATCACACGCACGGCACAGCGGACACACCAGGAACCGCGGTGTTGGCCGTCGAATGGCGCTAGCTGCGCAGCATTTGTGCACCGCCGCCGTCAGTGTCAGCCAGTTTGCCGTGGCATACGGAGCTCCATCGCAGTCTTTAACACTGGTAGCATGCCGCGACAGCGTGGACGTGAACCGTATGTGCAGTTGACGGACTTTGAGCGAGGGCGTATAGTGGGCATGCGGGAGGCCGGGTGGACGTACCGCCGAATTGCTCAACACGTGGGGCGTGAGGTCTCCACAGTACATCGATGTTGTCGCCAGTGGTCGGCGGAAGGTGCACGTGCCCGTCGACCTGGGACCGGACCGCAGCGACGCACGGATGCACGCCAAGACCGTAGGATCCTACGCAGTGCCGTAGGGGACCGCACCGCCACTTCCCAGCAAATTAGGGACACTGTTGCTCCTGGGGTATCGGCGAGGACCATTCGCAACCGTCTCCATGAAGCTGGGCTACGGTCCCGCACACCGTTAGGCCGTCTTCCGCTCACGCCCCAACATCGTGCAGCCCGCCTCCAGTGGTGTCGCGACAGGTGTGAATGGAGGGACGAATGGAGACGTGTCGTCTTCAGCGATGAGAGTCGCTTCTGCCTTGGTGCCAATGATGGTCGTATGCGTGTTTGGCGCCGTGCAGGTGAGCGCCACAATCGGGACTGCATACGACCGAGGCACACAGGGCCAACACCCGGCATCATGGTGTGGGGAGCGATCTCCTACACTGGCCGTACACCACTGGTGATCGTCGAGGGGACACTGCACGGTACATCCAAACCGTCATCGAACCCATCGTTCTACCATTCCTAGACCGGGAAGGGAACTTGCTGTTCCAACAGGACAATGCACGTCCGCATGTATCCTGTGCCACCCAACGTGCTCTAGAAGGTGTAAGTCAACTACCCTGGCCAGCAAGATCTCCGGATCTGTCCCCCATTGAGCATGTTTGGGACTGGATGAAGCATCGTCTCACGCGGTCTGCACGTCCAGCACGAACGCTGGCCCAATTGAGGCGCCAGGTGGAAATGGCATGGCAAGCCGTTCCACAGGACTACATCCAGCATCTCTACGATCGTCTCCATGGGAGAATAGCAGCCTGCATTGCTGCGAAAGGTGGATATACACTGTACTAGTGCCGACATTGTGCATGCTCTGTTGCCTGTGTCTATGTGCCTGTGGTTCTGTCAGTGTGATCATGTGATGTATCTGACCCCAGGAATGTGTCAATAAAGTTTGCCCTTCCTGGGACAATGAATTCACGGTGTTCTTATTTCAATTTGTAGGAGTGTATATATATGTGCCCATGGCAACTTGCCTTATGAAAGGTGCATTGACAACTATCATCAAATTAGCTATTTCAGCAGTCTTCTCTCACCCTCATGAAACGAATTACCACCCACTCTCTGAACTCTACTGTTGTCTGCAAGTGGGTTACTGTGTATGTGGTAGCTTTGTTCAACAGTTCTGTGCTAACACAAAAAAGGGGGTAGGGAGAAAGCCTAAACAGGTCCCAAAGGCCCATTGGTATCAGCCGATGACCGCATCATCCTCAGCCGATAGGTGTCACTGGATATGGAGAAGAAGCTCCTCAGTTGTCCTCATAAGGGCTGACTGCATCTGACTTGCCAACAACGCTCGGCAGACCTGGACAACCGGCCGTGGTGGCTGAGCGGTTCTAGGCGCCCAGTCCGGAACCGCACGACTGCTACGGTCGCAGGTTCGAATCCTGCCTCGGGCATGGATGTGTGTGATGTCCTTAGGTTAGTTAGGTTTAATCAGTTCTAAGTTCTAGGGGACTGATGACCACAGCTGTTGAGTCCCATAGTGCTCAGAGCCATTTGAACCATTTTTGAAGACCTGGACAGTCACCCAGCCAAGTGCTAGCTGAGCCTGACAGCGCTTAACTTCGATGATATGACAGGAACCGATATTACTAATACGGCAAGACCATTGGCGCTGTGTTAACAACATACTGAACTTTTGTTTCTGTTGCTTGATAGCTTTACTTAAGGAGATGGACTCATCTTCTGGTGAGTGGCTATTCAGGTCCCCATCCAGCTATCTTGATTAAGGTTTTTCCTAAAAGGCACAACCGATTTCCATACCCAATCCCTTCTCACACTTTGTAATGAGGTCTTCATTGATGGGACGTTAAACTGTTGATCTTCTTTCCTTCCTTTTGCGTTATATATTTCGAGTAGTTTAGTGATTGTTTTCCATAATCAATGGAAACCAGTGGACACCATTCCCTAGATGTCTGCGATACTTATTGCTCAGTGATGTAGGTTGGTTTTTCTGTTGATTACGTATGCTACTTATCTTGTGCACGGAATAAAATTTTGTTTATAGGGACAGTTTTCTGCTCATTTATTTTAGGTTTATGTAAAGATGTCATCAACGCAAAGGTTGGTTTGAACACCACAGTGCTTGGCTATGCATGGTTCTATTGGAAGTGGTATGCTTTTAGCCCTCTTCCATTTTTTGAAGTGAGTTAGGCAGCCAGTTATAGGGAGACATACAGTTTTAACGTGGATTCCGAACCATGGTACAGCTCGATGATTTTCACACTAAAAAACACTGCCAGAGCTCAAAGTGGTGATAAGTGACAGACTGACCGGGATCGAATGCCTGTCCTTTGCATCTGTAGCTTTGCTCTTAAGCAGTGAGCCATCAAGTCACATTTGGATTTTATGATAAACTTCAAGTTCTGTGTAGAATATAAGTGAGATTACATCACCCTACAGAGTTTTATGCATTTCTGGTTTTATTTATTTTGTTTATTTATAATTTTGGTTGTACAGTTGTTGCCCCCCTGTGGGTCCTTGGGTAAGAATAGGCCCGAGGTATTACTGCCTGTCGTAAGAGGCGACTAAAAAGAGTCTCACACGTTTCGGCCTTTATGTGATGGTCCCCTGTAGGGTTTGACCTTTATTCTTCAAAATTCCGAAGAGCGAGGCAATTGGAGAAGGGCACCTTACATGGTGCATCGTGCCTTGAGATCTGTAGCCCGCTTTCTCGTCATCGCATTGCAGTCCTGCTCATTCTCCATCTCTTGCACGAGGACACCTGCCTGGGTGCGTTTTCCACCATGCACTATGCAGTGTCGCTTTCTGCGCGGACAATGGCCATGGACTTCTCTGCACCTGATATCCAGCACGGTAGCCAGTCCATTGTGGTGGGGCCGCCATGTACCCTGTTGGTTGTAGCCCCCTAACAACACAGGGGTCGCTCTGCTGATGCCTGCGCCGTTGACTCCCCACGTATGCCAAGGAGTAGATGCCTGTCACCCTGGGGCATCGGAACTCCTGTCAATGGCCATACTGCCAGGTGGCTTTTGCTGCAGCTGGGTGGCGCCCATGGGGAGGGCCCCTGGTTGGAGTGGGTGGCATCAGAGCGGATGATGTGCGATGAAGCATACCATGTCATCACTTGCTGGTGATCCAATACCATTAGTCTCTAAGCGATCTAAGTCTCAGTAGAATGCAAGGAAGTACAAACCTAAATCATTCCCCTCTCTGGCCACACCATGGGAGGAACGCCATGCCAAGGATGGCAGCGAATCTTGTTCAACCCAGTATCTCGTATGGACAAGAACTGATGGGGATTCCTTTGTTTCAATGAAGCCACAATTTTTTGTAGAGCATTTAGAGGAGAAGTTTGGGGAGGTGGAGGGGTTGTCCAAAATGCGCTCTGGGTCAGTCTTGATAAAAACAGCTTCCTCTGCCCAGTCACGGGCTTTACTTGCTTATAACAAGTTGGGGGATGCTTCTGTTACCATCACGCCACCTAAGAGCTTAAATATAGGCCAGGGTATTATATTCCACAGGTACCTTCTTTTGCAGTCTGACGACGAGCTGCACGCCAATTTAGAGCGGTGAGGTGTTCGTTTTGTGCAGCGTATCCATCGGGGTCTGAGCGATAATCAGGTTGCTACCGGTGCCTTCGTCTTGGCCTTCAAAAGTGACAACTTACCCGAGAAGATTAAGGTGATGGTCTATCACTGTGATTTCAAGCCATATATCCCTCCCCCAATGTGGTGCTTTAAGTGCTGGAAGTTCAGCCATATGTCTTCCTGCTGTACTTTCAGCGTCACATGTCGAGATTGTGGACGTCCATCACATCATCACATCCCAATACTCCATGTGCCCCACCTCCCATCTGTGTCAACTGTGGAGAGCATCATTCATCTTGCTCGCCAGAGTGCAGAATTTTACAGAAAGAGAGGAAAATCATGTAATACAAGACCCTGGACCGACTGACCTGCACTGAGGCTAAGAGAAAATGTGAGCATCTACATCCTGTGGCTATGACCTCCTCATACGCTGCCGCTACAAGAACAGTTGTAGCCCCATCAGCTCTGCGAATTCCAGTCGGCTCTCAGAGCCAGGGTAAATTCCCCCCTCCCCCTCCTGTTGCTCCTGCACCAACTACCTTGGGAGCACTGCCACCCCAACCATCAGGGACACGAGTTCCCACTTATGAGTCGGAGAAGCGTAAATCTTCTTTGGCTCCTCTCGCCAGGAAGTGATCCCTTGGGTCACTCCCTTCTCAGGTTTCTGCTAGTGGGAAAGATGACGTCCACCAGTAGCTGAAGTACCCTAAAGCAGCTGGTTGTAGGACTTCACGATCCTCCTCAGTCCCAGAGACTGAATCAGTGAAGTCCTCCCAGCGAGAGAAATCCAAGGAACAGCGAGAAAAGTCCAAAAAGAAGACCCCAAAGACCAAAGAAATTGCGGTGGCACCGACACCACCGCTACCTACAAGCTCTGAGTCTGGGGATGAGGTGGAGATTCTGGCGTCTGCTGAGGACCTAGATCTCGTCAGACCCCCAGATACAATAGATATAGACTGCTCAGGCAATAAGTCGGTGGCAGCAGGTGACCCTGAGGCGTAAAGTGCCCCATTGAATGTTCCATGTCTTCCCAGTCTCACAATGTCATCCTCCAGCGTAATTGCGGCGGTTGTTTCCACCACCTGGCTAAGCTATGGCAACTGTAAAGCTTTACACCTGCTTTCGGTATTGCCCTCCATGAAACCTGGTTCCAGGCAATGTGGAACCCTGCCCTCCATGGCTATAAGGGACATTACAGGAACTATACCGACTATAATCGATTGGCAGGTGGAGTTTGCGTTTATGTCCTAAACTCAGTCTGTAGTGCAACTGTGCCCCTTCAAACCCCTCTTGAAGCTGTGGCTGTCAAAATAAACATGACGCAGGAAATAACTGTCTGCAATGTATATCTTCCTCCAGATGGTGCAGTACCTTTGAATGTATTAGCTGCACTGATTGATCAACTCCCCAAACCTTTCCTACTTTTTGGAAGATTTTAACGCCCTTAACCCCTTGTGGGGTGACACCGTGCTTACTGGCTGAGGCAGAGATGTCGAAACCTTACTGTCTCAGTTCGACCTCTGCCTCTTAGATACTGGGGCCGCCACACATTTCCATTTACAGCCCAGGACTTCTCCCATCTATCCACTGGCGAACACATGACGACCTGTGTGGTAGTGACCACTTCCCCATCTTCCTGTCACTGCCCTGGCGTCAGGCCCACGGACGCTTGCCCAGATGGGCTTTAAACAAGGCATTCTGGAAAACCTTTACCTCTGCGGTCGTCAGAAGTAGCTGAGGCAATTCGGGAGCGTTGGCGAGCTCTACAGCGGCATAAGCTGCACCCTTCCCTGGAGCACCTCATAGCCACTCATCGTTTGCAGGTGTTCGCTCGTGCGGAATCCATCATTGTAAGCATCAGGCTTTGCTCAGAGTCTGCTAGGCACCACTTCCATAATAATATTAATTTCAAGGATGATAAGGTCAGAACGAGAAATTGTGCATGAGACCCACTTAAATAGTGAATAAAGGTGGATATGTGGCGTGGCAGTTTGTATTTAAAGTTGCATACGTTGTGAGCTGTGCCACTGAACTTCCCCATTAGATGAAAATGGTCTGTACTTGGAGGTTACCCTTTTGTATCTAACAGGAACCCACAAATATGACAGTTAACTCCTTCAGAATACTGCTGCACAGTGTGAGATCCTTACCAGAAAGGATTAAGGGGAGAGAGTGTCGCAGACATGATACAGTATTTGGGGTGGATATAATTAAAACAAAGGCGTTTCTTGTTGTGGTGGGATCTTCTCACAAAATTTCAATCATCAACTTCCTCCTCCGAATGCAAAAATATTTCTTTGATGCCGACCTACATAGCGAGAAACGACCATCAGAATAAAATAAGAGAAATCTGAGTTCTCACAGAAAAATGAATAATAATAAAAATAATAATAGTAACACAAGATAATGTGCATCAATTTTTATGTCACCAGAAAGGGCTCATTATAGATCCTTACAGACTGTCCAAAGATGTCAGGCAGCTGCTATAGCACAGAGTATGTCTCCGAGACAGCTTGCATTATCTGGAGATAGTGACATGTGACTGTATGGAGATGCTACAAGTCTCCAACATGTGTTTTAAAAAGAAATTTGACAAAAACATGAATGTTGTTACCAACAGAATTCAGCAAGGAGTGGTTATAAATCGTTCTGTAGCATTTTATATGAGCACAAGTTTGCATAATCGATTTCCACGTTAAATAACATACTAGACCTCTATACATCAAACACAGTTTAGTTGATTATCCATAACAGCAGCAAAAACCTACGAGTAAAGACTTTCATTCATGGCCTCTACGTGTGGGGGTATAATTACAATATTATTTATTTAGAGAGAGAGAGAGAGAGAGAGAGAGAGAGAGAGAGAGAGAGAGAGGTGTGTGTAGGGAGGTGCAATGAACTCTGCAATGTGGATACCCCCAGAACCAGGGTGGTATGGAACTAATTTTTTGGCATGCACGGTGTTACTCAAAATATATGCTAATGAGGAAAAATCATTTTTAACGCCATCCAGATCCACTTGTGTAATTCCTTCAATAGCAATAATAAAGTTTGACTTTAAAATACAAAACAAAGGATGGTGAAAGTAGCTCACTGGCTGACTGATACCGATACAGGATGACCCTGAGATAGAGATATCAAGAGAGGTACATCTAAGCTACTGCACCATGACATTGTGATCTGGGCTGTCTCTGTGCTGACTGCATCTTGAACCACCTCCCTCCCCCCTCCAAACATTTGTTCACTCTCCTCCAAAACAGTCAATTTCATATGTGTTCAAAGCAGTATATATGCCACAACTGATACTGCTGAAGAGAACAATCGAAAAAATGGTTAAATGTAGGATGAATGGTTTCAAAAATTGGACAGACATCGAGCAATAGTGGTAGTGTTAGGTACTAATTTATTTCATGTAGATAAAATGCAAATGTCTGGTGATTTCGTCTATAGTAATGTCAGTATGCTATGAGAGAGAGAGAGAGAGAGAGAGAGAGAGAGAGAGAAATTCATTACATTCCATATCACAACAGCATGGTGCGGTATGTTAGGTCTGCCTGCCCCCCACTCTCTCTCTCTCTCTCTCTCTCTCTCTCTCTCTCGCTCTCGCCCTCGCTCTCTCAGGGCCAGCATGTGTCATTATCCACCAGCCTGTATGCTCCTGGCATCATCCTATGTTTACCATTATATCGTCATACTTTTTTATTGTTATTATTATTTAATCAATTACACTAGTGGAACTTGAGGAGTTAAAATTATTTTCCTCCAGTAATATGCATTGTGAATAATACCATTTATACGAAAAAATCACATTCCCTCACCCCTGTCCCTGGGGGTATACACGTTGCAGTGCACACACACACACACACACACACACACACACACACACACACACACACACACACACACACAAAAATAGTAGTGCAGTTATACCCCTACTTATACGGTATGACCGATAGTCCTGTCATCTGGGATCTTTACTCACAGGTTTTTTCTACTGATATGGATAACAGACTAAATTGTGTTTGACATGTGGTGTCTAAGACAATATACACTCCTGGAAATGGAAAAAAGAACACATTGGCACCGGTGTGTCAGACCCACCATACTTGCTCCGGACACTGCGAGAGGGCTGTACAAGCAATGATCACACGCACGGCACAGCGGACACACCAGGAACCGCGGTGTTGGCCGTCGAATGGCGCTAGCTGCGCAGCATTTGTGCACCGCCCCCGTCAGTGTCAGCCAGTTTGCCGTGGCATACGGAGCTCCATCGCAGTCTTTAACACTGGTAGCATGCCGCGACAGCGTGGGCGTGAACCGTATGTGCAGTTGACGGACTTTGAGCGAGGGCGTATAGTGGGCATGCGGGAGGCCGGGTGGACGTACCGCCGAATTGCTCAACACGTGGGGCGTGAGGTCTCCACAGTACATCGAAGTTGTCGCCAGTGGTCGGCGGAAGGTGCACGTGCCCGTCGACCTGGGACCGGACCGCAGCGACGCACGGATGCACGCCAAGACCGTAGGATCCTACGCAGTGCCGTAGGGGACCGCACCGCCATTTCCCAGCAAATTAGGGACACTGTTGCTCCTGGGGTATCGGCGAGGACCATTCGCAACCGTCTCCATGAAGCTGGGCTACGGTCCCGCACACCGTTAGGCCGTCTTCCGCTCACGCCCCAACATCGTGCAGCCCGCCTCCAGTGGTGTCGCGACAGGCGTGAATGAAGGGACGAATGGAGACGTGTCGTCTTCAGCGATGAGAGTCGCTTCTGCCTTGGTGCCAATGATGGTCGTATGCGTGTTTGGCGCCGTGCAGGTGAGCGCCACAATCAGGACTGCATACGACCGAGGCACACAGGGCCAACACCCGGCGTCATGGTGTGGGGAGCGATCTCCTACACTGGCCGTACACCACTGGTGATCGTCGAGGGGACACTGAATAGTGCACGATACATCCAAACCGTCATCGAACCCATCGTTCTACCATTCCTAGACCGGCAAGGGAACTTGCTGTTCCAACAGGACAATGCACGTCCGCATGTATCCCGTGCCACCCAACGTGCTCTAGAAGGTGTAAGTCAACTACCCTGGCCAGCAAGATCTCCGGATCTGTCCCCCATTGAGCATGTTTGGGACTGGATGAAGCGTCGTCTCACGCGGTCTGCACGTCCAGCACGAACGCTGGTCCAACTGAGGCGCCAGGTGGAAATGGCATGGCAAGCCGTTCCACAGGACTACATCCAGCATCTCTACGATCGTCTCCATGGGAGAATAGCAGCCTGCATTGCTGCGAAAGGTGGATATACACTGTACTAGTGCCGACATTGTGCATGCTCTGTTGCCTGTGTCTATGTGCCTATGGTTCTGTCAGTGTGGCTATTAAATGGTTCAAATGGCTCTGAGCACTATGGGACTTAACTGCTACGGTCATCAGTCCCCTAGAACTTAGAACTACTTAAACCTAACTAACCTAAGGACAGCACACAACACCCAGCCATCACGAGGCAGAGAAAATCCCTGACCCCGCCGGGAATCGAACCCGGGAACCCGGGCGTGGGAAGCGAGAACGCTACCGCACGACCACGAGATGCGGGCTCTGTCAGTGTGATCATGTGATGTATCTGACCCCAGGAATGTGTCAATAAAGTTTCCCCTTCCTGGGACAATGAATTCACGGTGTGCTTATTTCAATTTCCAGGAGTGTATTATGGCGAACCATGCAAAAATGCGTGTGTTCTTGTAATCCCCGAGTCTGGAGATGTGTGTTGAAAAGCGAGCAAGCGAAGACGCAGGTTCAGAGCAGAAACATTAACGTGTTTGTGCCGAGGGCGATTTTGTATAGAAATAATTCCCAGTCTATATCTTCGGAATTATGTTGCATGAGCGATCGGTAGGATGCTGCCTAGTGCTTGATATCGAGAAGTACCGCGAAAATGGTATAATATTATGGCGAACCATGCAAAAATGCGTGTGTTCTTGTAATCCCCGAGTCTGGAGATGTCTGTAGAAAATCGAGCAAGCAAGGAAGCAGGTTCGGAGCACAAACATTAAAGTGTTTGTGCGGAGGGGAAACGATCCCGAATTTCTAGAACAGTTCTGAGAACGACTTTGGTCCACTGAGGGTGCTCTGATTGCACGTTGGGGATGGATGACTTGTGATCGTCAGCAGCGAAAAAATATCTAGTGATGAGAGGAGTATATATACGGTACAGTCTGTCTTCGCGGTATATGTACGAATGATGTAAAAGGGATGATTTTGTTTGGGGCAGGATACAAATTGTATGATTACTACATCGACACGGTACGGGATAATATATTGCTGGGTTGGAGACATTCAAGCTCTTGTCCTCGGTGGGAGAGCAGTGTAATTGAGTAGGAGTCTCTGTATTTGACGTTATGTAGGGTACGCTGTGATGTATTGATTGTTTGCAGGTCGGCTTCACATTCTAATATGCAAGCTCCTGTCCTTGGTGGGAGAGCAGTGTAATTCAGTAAGAGTCTTTCAGTATTTGACGATATGTGTGGTAGTTTGTAAGATTTAATTGCCAGTGCAATATGGCGATCTGTGTAGAATAACTGCTGAAAGTCTCGTCTGCAGAAGGAAAAAAGGCGAACAGTGCTTCAAGATTGGCTACATCACTGATTCGGTGGGTAAATTAGATAAGAGCCAATCACAATGCTCGATTCATTCACATCCTTTGTGCTGGTATATAAGAGCCTCTACATAGCGGAGGGAACGTTCATGTGTGTGTGTGCTGAAAGCAGGAAGGGTAACACATAATGGACTGGGTACCACGTTGGATCTGTGAGGAAGACTGCATTCGGCGTTATTAAACGCTATTTTCGTGAACAGGTTCTGTTAGGGCAAGAATTTCCGTGCATGCTAGCTGAGACATCAAGAAAGTGAGTGTTAACTATTTCTGGGACACTATACAATTTTTTACATAGTCATGTGACATCAGTATAAGATTGAGAACATTATTAGATGCGCTTGCGAGTGTTTGTAGCTACATGTGTGCACTTTGCGGTGTTGCGTCAGTCATGCTGGGCAGCTTAGCACTGTTGGACGTGTCGTTCATGTTGTGGGAGGAACAATGCAACCTGTACTATTCTGGGAATAGTACAGGTGCTGGACCGTATCACAGCTATGCGTCATCGCGTGTGGGACCAGCATGAGCGCGCCTTGAGTTCTGTGACGTCAGTATAACACTCGAAGAATTCTAACTGTATAAACGAAAATAGACCCAACTTTCACCTGCTGTGGTGTGAGAGCGATGGCTCGCGCTAGCTTGCATCTTATGGTGGCTCACGGCAGGGGCGGCGTTGGCGTTGGCGTCGGGCGTCGAGTGGCAGGATGTTTTTTTATTAGCAGCCTTTTGTTTAAGCTACATTCCATCGATTTCACCATCCAATAGGATGCAGCGAATTAAGAAAATCTACCCCATACATGTGAAGGATACCGATTTAATTAATTTGCATAAATTTTATATCAATGTGGTGTTAGCAGTACAGTAGTTAATGGGAGGGAGTGCGTGAGTGGATAACATGGAGCAGAACAGCAGGTTAAGCGCAGAACACTAGCTTAATTTGCATAATTTTTATGTAAAACACAGTACAAATGTTTAAGGGAGTGTGTGGCAAAGAAGAATGCGCCAGAAATGGCGTTCAAAAGCATGTGAAATTCGAAAAGTGTACCAAAAAATGGTGGGAGGATATAACTAATTACTTAATTAGGTATCAACGGCAGTAGAATATTTTAAGGAAATGGGGGTGACATGGAAAACCACTGAACCGAACAAAAGGTTAAGTGCCGACATCGGCCCAAAAATTAGGTTAAGACACCCAGAGTACAATGCCGAACATTAGGTTATGCATCATGTTTGCTCCATGTAATTACTTCTTACAAGACCTACGTGTTTCCAGACAGCAGGGAATGATGAGCAAGAGAAATCCAACTGCCACAAACTAATTTTTTTATAAATAAACAGTATACCCCTGAATTTCCTGTTATGAGATCTTTCCTCTCCATCAATTTCTGTATATTCCATACAATGTCTTGAATCCCCTAAACTGTTTAAATAAACAATATTCCACACGATGTCTAAATTGTTTAAACAATATTCATTACACTGCAATCGAATACCCTCCAAATGATCGATCAACTAAGTCTTTTTCCACAAATTCCTACGAAGAGGTGGCAGTTGGATGACTTAGGTTAGTGGAGGTGCCCTTTTTTCCCGCCATTTTCTTAGGTTAGTAGAGGTTGTATTGTCCTGATGGAATTTGAACTTCCCTCCAGGGGGGTGTCACAGGGAGGCGTGGCACTTTCCCACCAGAGAGGTTAATTAATTGATTAATTTAATTAAGTAGTCAGTGTGACCTTGATGAAATTTGAACTTCCCACCAGCAGGGCATGGCATTTTCCAACCAGAGAGGTAAATTAATTGATCAATTTAATTAAGTAGTGGTGCATTGTCTTGATGGAATTTGAACTTCTCGCCAGAGGGGCTTGGCAGGGGGGGGGGGCATGGCACTTTCCCACCCAAGAGGTTAACTAATGATCAATTTAATTAAATAGTCAATCAAATAGATAAAAGTGAGAGGGGGCCTATTCCGATAACTCAGATCTGAAAGGGTACCTGTAGCAGCAAGGGGAGTGGGGTTGGGGGGAAGGGGAGGGAGCAGGGGGAACAATAGGTTAAGTGTGGTGACATTGAAAACCACTTGACAGAACAAAGGTTTAAGGACCTGTCAATCAAAGGAGAGCAATAGGTTAAGTACCTGTCAATCAAAGGAGAACAATAGGTTAGCCCCTGAGTGCATACCTGCCCCCGATGTAGGCAATCGGCACTAACAAAATGGACTCGTATGAACATAGCCCCACTACTAACGGGATCTTTTATTCTGCGCAAGAGCATTACAGAGATGCTCAACAATCTCCAGTGGCATACGCTAGAGGCGTTGTGCATCACAGAGAGATTTACTACTGAAATTTCGAGAGAATACATACTGGGAAGAGTCTGACAACACATATCCCACATATATCTCGCGAAATGACCACGATTAGAAAATTTGAGAAATTAGAGCTGATACACACACACATGCTTACTGACTCGTTCTTCTCATGTGCTATTCGCGTGTTTTGTGCCAGTATTTTATCGCTATTGATTGTCGGAATTTAGGTGTTTATTTTATTGTCTACACTCATACATGAAATGATTTCTATGCTTCTCATTACCCCTTTGCGACCGATCGAGGTGTTGCAACAGTTAAGAGAATGGACTTTTATTTGGGAGGAGCAATGTTTATGTTCACGTCCAGTAATCCAGATTTATGTTTTCCATACTTCCCCATCCTTATCTTGTTCTAGTTTGTGCTCCGTCTATAATGACAACTTCGTTGATGTGACATCAAGCCATAATCTTCATTCCCTCCTGTTTTTAGATGTCTAAGCTATCGTTTTCTTTTAGTTGTGTTTCTTAAAGCTGTACACCTTGAAGAAATCATTTCTGCATTGAAGCTCTGTGATTTATGCCGAATGAGATAACGCACTGAATTACGCTAATTAGCTATTTGTTCCAAAAATATTTTTATCGTCAATTTTTTTAAAAACGTTGTTTATCATGGAACCCACTACATTTCATTTGTTCTCAGACGTACAGTACAGTAGCGTTATAGTTTCCTCAATACATTAATTACAATAGCCTGAAACTTTTAACTAATAGACCTGTTAAATAAGCTTTGTATTACCATTGTCCTCATGTACTGCTCTTATTCCATAAACGACAGAAGAGGCAGTGAGAGTTGTTTGTGTGTGAGAAACGAAATGCTACATTCTGCTTCTAATTTTTAAAAAATGGTTAAAATTATTGAATAGTTTTGTGATATTAGGGCGATTGTATTACTTCAACAGACTGTTACGTAAAGCTAAGTACTATTTCTTTGAGGCTGCAATGAAATTGCTGTTGAAAAATTATAGACGTTCATTTCGTCCTTGAAATGCTTGTTCATGAATTTGAAGTAATGGTTTTACTTTTACTGTAAGTGGAGAAAAAATAAAGCCAAGTCTACTGTTGTGCGAAAATATTACACATTTATCAATATCTAGTTCTGTTTCACTTGTCATGTCTGGAATTCAGGTGAAGAAAATGTTGAAATTATTTGTAGATATCGTGTCACGTTATGTTGTTACTGAACCAACATATAGATTTGTACGCAGAAATTACGATTCGGTAGTTCATTCCACGTGGTGTTCAGATGAAACGAGCGTGTTTCCCTAGTAAAGCGGACTGAGTTTGCATTCCACCGTCTATTTTTGAATAAGCCGTCGCTGCCAAGAGTTAATCTGTATGTGTCATATATAGTCTACGCGGCCAACATGCTACTAAAGAACGTGGAACGAAAATGTGCCCCTGTAGGCGCCATTGTTACGAACTTTATCATTATTATATATCTTGGACCTGACATCATGAATTATTTCTTTCGTATGTTGGCTTGTTTATTTTTTTTTACTACCTCATTTTTGTCGTTATATTTATAGAATGTGGCGCTGCCCTTTACGAACACTTAAAGAACAAACGAGAGGACATTATTTCACGAATTTTTGTTGAAAACATCTCGATTTCAGCTATTGCCAGTACGCAGTAGGAAACGACAGGAAAATGAAAATGGCTGTATAGCCGAAACATATTAACAAAATCTGATTGTTAACAAAGCAATTTACATAAATGTAACGACATCTATTCCTCAAGGAATCAAGGTAATCCACACTCTTCTCCTATCAAACGTATGCCGCTAACGTAACCGTAATGGGTGTGTGTGTGTTTGTCCTTAGGATAATTTAGGTTAAGTAGTGTTTAAGCTTAGGGACTGATGACCTTAGCAGTTAAGTCCCATAAGATTTCACACACATTTGAACTTTTTGAACGTAACCGTGATCACACTTTCAAAACAATTTTAGTGGATGTTTGTCTTTAGGCATAAAACAAATGAAACATACCCAAATCTGAGCTGTTAGACAGGTGACGAATACGAAGTGCTTTGAAACTTCTAACGGCACTGTCAGTCCCCTCTGGGACGCGTTGTTTTCTGGACGATAGGTTTTAGAGATTTTGATGGACAACGTTTTGATAATCACCCTAGACTTCACATACTTCTCCCGATGAGTGCCACATTCCGGCATTGTGATATGTGCCATTCATGAGCGTTTTTGTTCACCAGGCTCGGTCTTTTTGGTTTTATGTTTGACTCAACGACTTGAAGTTACAGGGATGTACAAGGGTTGGACAAAAATATGGGAACACCGCGAGAAACCCATGCAGATGCTAGCCAAGCCTGCAGGTTGCACTATTGGATTTGACCACTAACAAACACCTCTGCAACGTCCTCAATATGTTGCAAGTGTCAGACGTGTTCTGTGTAGTTGTGAGTGCATTATGGCGGAGCTATGTGCGTTCGAAGATGAGAAAAATATTAGTGCTCGTATGGTGGATGCCTCCGTAACCAAGGTAGCTGAAGTTTTTGGTTTTTCAGGAGACATCGTATCGAAGATTTAAACCGCTTACAGGGAAAGTGGAAAAACATCATCCGCTAAGTCACGACCCGGACGAAAGTGTGTGTTGAGTGACTGTGACGGACGTTCATTGAAGAGGATTGTGACGAGAAATAAGAGGACGACAACTGGAAACGTCACTGCGGAACTGGATGTCGCATTCGCGAATCCTGTCAGCACCAAAAGGACACAAAGGACGTTCTAGAAGTAGGGAATTGCACGATGGATTGTTATAGATGTCGCAGAACTCGTGTGTAGTCTGGCATTGTCATGCTGAAGGAGAGAGTGCTTCATGCGTGGACGTTTTCTGCTATTAAAAACTGGATTACAGCACGCCGTTTCTCACACAACGGCTTGTTACACGCTACAGTGCGGAGCCCTCTAGCTGCAGAGGGTTGCAACTTGCGTCACCGAAGCGGGAAAGTCGGCTGAATAACTTGTAATACCTCAACCGATATTAGGAACAGAATAAAAAATTCGGAGACATTACTTTTCAGCGCGAGATAACAGACGACAGTTTTCTGTACTGTTAACGCCGAAGTGAAAGGGTCACGAACTTCCACTGATGATTGGCCAAAAGACCAACAGCCAGCGAGACTCGAGCGAATTATTTCGAATGCGAACCGAACACGCCCGAATGTACAGTACTGGCCATTAAAATCGCTACACCATGAAGAAATGCAGATGATAAACGGGTATTCATTGGACAAATATACTTGAACTGACATTTGGTTACATTTTCACGCAATTTGGGTGCATAGATCCTGAGAAATCAGTACCCAGAACAACCACCTCTGGCCGTAATAACAGGCTTGATGCGGCTGGGCATTGAGTCAAACACAGCTTGGATGGAGTGTACAGGTGCAGCTGCCCATGCAGCTTCAACACGATACCACAGTTCATCAACAGTAGTGACTGGCGTATTGTGACGAGCCAGTTGCTCGGCCACCATTGATCAGACGTTTCCAATTGATGAGAGATCTGGAGAATGTACTGGCCAGGGCAGCACTCGAACATTTTCTGTATCCAGAAAGGCCTCGACAGAACCTGCAACATGCGGTCGATCATTATGCTGCTGAAATGTAGGGTTTCGCAAGGATCGAATGAAGGGTAGAGCCACAGATCGTAACACATCTGAAATGTAGCGTCCACTGTTCAAAGTGCCGTCAACGCGAACAAGAGGTGACCGATACGTGTAACCAATGCCACCCCATACCATTACGTCGGGTGATACGCCAGTATGGCGATGACGAATACACGCTTCCAATGTGCGTTCACCGCGATGTCGCCAAACACGGATGCGACCATCATGATGCTGTAAACAGAACCTGGATTCATCCGAAAAAAAAAGACGTTTTGCCATTCGTGCACCCAGGTTCGTCGTTGATACACCATCGCAGGCGCTCCTGTCTGTGATGCAGCGTCAAGGGTAACCGCAGCCATGGTCTCCGAGCTGATAGTCCATGCAGCTGCAAACGTCGTCGAACTGTTCGTGCAGATGGTTGTTGTCTTGCAAACGTCCCCATCTCAGGGATCGAGACGTGGCTGCACGATCTGTTACAGCCATGCGGATAAGATGCCTGTCATCTCGACTGCTAGTGATACGGGGCCGTTGGGATCCAGCACGGCGTTCCGTATTACCCTCCTGAACCCACCAATTCCATATTCTGCTAACAGTCATTGGATCTCGACCAACGCGAGCAGCAATGTCGCGATACGATAAACCGCAATCGCGACAGGCTACAATCCGACCTTTATCAAAGTCGGAGACGCGATGGTACGCATTTATCCTCCTTACACGAGGCATCACAACAACGTTTCACCAGGCAACGCCGATCAACTGCTGTTCGTGTATGAGAAATCGGTTGGAAACTTTCGCCATGTCAGCACGTTGTAGATGTCGCCACCGGCGCCGACCTTGTGTGAATGCCCTGAAAAGCTGATCATTTGCATATCACAGCATCTTCTTCCTGTCGGCTAAATTTCGCGTCTGTAGCACGTCATTTTCGTGGTGTAGCAATTTTAATGGCCAGTAGTGTAGTTAGCTCGCGCTCACCTACCGTTTAGACATGAGAGAATTATCTTTCGTTGTTGCTCGTTTGCATGCGTTCGCTCTAGTGTAAACCAGCCTTTACACTTGGAAGCGCTCACGACGTTTGCTGTTTATTATTGGCTCGTTCCTGGAACAAAGGAGATGTGCCTCGCCCGTATTGCGGCATTAGCTGTGTCCTGGTCTGTAGCTGCTAACGGGAAACTGTTAAAGGTATTGATCAGTGGACCCGCGCGGCGTGAAGCTGTGTGCATAGGCAAGTTTCGCACGTACGAGGTGCGTCTAAATAGCGGGTACCGAAGTTCTAGTTTCAATGTTGTGTGTCCGGCAGTGATTACCTGCGGTTGAACATTGAGTAACTTGCTGATAATCGCATGTGAACGTATTCAGCGGCGGACTGTGCGCTGATAGCAATGTGTTGCAAGACTCGTTGAACTTGATCCTGTCGACAAATGCCGCGATTTGTTATTATTCACCCAATCAAAGTTATAGCTTTTACATAGGTAACTATAATGTGCCATATCAGTACAAATAAAAGTTAGTCATATACATAGGAAACGGGTATTGGGAAAAATGCGATAATGATGTGTTGCCGTCCCGGGCAACTTCCTGGCGTATGTGGTTTCCCGTTGACCTATCATGACACATCTTGTGGGTAATTGTGATGAGCACCAGTAAGCTTAGCGCTGTATTTTGTTTCGTTGTAGATGACGGAAAAGGAAAGGATGAAAGCTGATGGCGCACATAACTACAGAGATGTGATACAACTATATTATATTGCTCTTCAGGCGTGCTGGTGGTTTAGATTTCCATTTCATGTATGACAGTGCCACTCTAAATCCAGTTGCTGTAGTGGATACACTATAGCAGGTAAAAATGCTCAACGTGGTGACTGACCAACGAGGTCTTCAGAGTCCTACAGAGAATACAGGGGGCGGACAAAAATATGGACACTCCGTGAGAAATACATGTTTGATCATAAATGCAAATGCAAGCCACGTCTGCAGGTTGCACTGTTGTATTTGATCACGAACGCCATCTGTGCAATGTCATCAATACTTTGTGTCAGTAGTGGTCAGAAGAGTGTCCTGTACAGCTGTGAGTGCATTATGTTGTAGTTCAGTTCATTCGAATGTGGGAAGATAGTTGGTGCTTGTACGGTGGTGCTCCCATAACCAAGGTAGCAGAAGTGCTCGTGTTGCACAAGGTACCGTACCGAATACTTATACCGCGTACGGGGAAAGCAGAAAAACATCATCGAGAACCCTGTCAGCATCAAAACAACACCAAGGGAGCTTTATAAGCAGATAATTTCTGGTGTGGCTGGAATGCCAAAACCATTCATCAGTGATGCAAACGCCAATAAGAGGAAAACTTAGTGTCGAAGCCGTAAAACCTGGGTTATGAAGCAATGGAAGAATTCGTTTGGTTGGATGAGTCTTGTTTCAACTGTTTCCAACTTATGGCCTAGCTTACGTTCCAAGGGTGAAACGTTCTGTGGGTTCGGCGATGATTTGTGCAGCCATATCATGGTATTCCAGGGGTTCCTTGGCTACTTTGCAAGATCGCTCTACTGCCAAAGATTATGTGACCATTTTGGCTGACCAGGTTCATCCCGTAGTACAATGTCTGTTCCCCAATAGTGATGCTTTGTGCTCCGAGACGACAGGATGCCTGTTCGCATCGTCCACGACTGGTTTCTTGAGCACGAGGATGAATTATCGCATCTCGCCTGGCCACCACATTCATGTGGTCTAAATATTACTGAGCCATTGTGGTCTGCTTAGGAGGAGAGGGTGCCAGATGGCTATGCACCCCCATCGTCGTTACCTGAACTTGGCACTATTTTGCAGGAAGAATGGTATAAGATTTCCTTCACAACCATACAGGATCTGTATCTACCCAGTCTGAGATGACTGGAAGCTATGTTGAATGCCAACGGTTTTCCTACATCGTATTAGGCATGGTAATGTGTTTTACTTTTTTTTATTTTTTACTGTTTCCGTATTTTTATTCAACCCTGTACCTCTGGATGCACTTTGGAGGAAATTGCAGCTCGTCATCCGTCACCAAGGCTCTGCACAACTCTTTTTGAGAATGTGACCGACTGCCAATAGACCTCTTCTAACACCTCACATATAGCATACCAACTTGTAGTCAACAGAGTGTGTGTATGTGTGTGTGTGTGTGTGTGTGTGTGTGTTGTTATAAATCAATTTCATTTTCAACTTTTACGAAAGTTTTTGCTCTTTTAAGCCTTATGTAATTGCTTCTTTCTTTTTATTTTGGCTTAGTATATTTGAATTTGGGTAGAGGGGCTTATTTTATTTTGATCTCATCCAGTTGGGTATTTATCGAAAGGAGCTAATGGGGTACAGTTTCGATATTCACGTTATGGCCGAAGGAAATTTCTAAACGCCTTGGGTGGAATCACTGCGATAAATTATCGCTTTGTCATAGTAGCTCTCCCCCAACTGTGTTGCCTGTTTCTTGGTTGTGTTGCTCCAATAGCTGAAGCTTTGGCAAGCATTTGTGGTAACAATATTCCTTATGAAGTAATTTTATGTTGTGGAAGAGATTTTATGCCCTTGTTATAGTATCGTCTGCTTCAGTAGCTTTCTGACTATATATTTTGGACACTGTCCTATATCAAATGATTTAAGATTGCCTTGTCCTGTAATATGTCCGACATCCTTTTCAGGATATTTGCTCTCATTCCTTGACTATTTTTACATTTTGGACACTAGCATGTCTTTTTACCAATAGCGTACTCTTTAAGAAATTTCGTGTGCCAGTAATCAGCCCACAAAAATTAATAAAATCATTTCGGTGTTATACGCTATTCCCTAGCGTGCAGGCGACAATCTCATGATAGATAGAAAGCTGCTAAATACGTGCCTGTGAAGAGGGCAACTTGCACCGCTCGTTGTTGCGCCGTTATATCAATTGGCAAGTTGATTCGTGGAAAAGAAAACGGGAAAATTAATGTTTAGTGTCCCAGCGATGACGTAGCCATTACAGAATCAGTAGAAGCTCAGTTTGGGGAAAAATTTGGCCACATCCTTTTCAAAGGAACTATTGCGGTATTTGACATAAACAATTTAAGGCAAGCACTGAACATCTAACTCTGTACACCCAAGAGGGAATTTGCACCGCTGTCCTTCTGCTTTCGAGATTAGTGTCCTAATACTGCTCCACCTTGCTTGGTCTCACTCGTTGAAGGAAAGAAAATGGGATTTAAAGATCAGTCAGAGATATGGTTATTAGAAAAAATGGTTCAAATGGCTCTGAGCACTATGGGACTTAACTTCTGAGGTCATCAGTCCCCTAGAACTTAGAACTACTTAAACCTAACTAACCTAAGGACATCACAAACATCCATGCCCGAGGCAGGATTCGAACCTGCGACCGTAGCGGTCGCGCGGTTCCAGACTGAAGCGCCTAGAACCGCTCGGCCACCCCGGCCGGATATTAGAAAAAGAGCAAAAGTTGAAACTGTACGAAGATGTTAACGGAAACTTGTATCGTTTTTAAAGAACAATCCCAACATTCGCCTTCATCAGTTTAAGAAAACAACGCAAATCCAAATGGGCAGACGTGAATCTGACCTCTGCCCATCTCGAATGCGGGTCTGTTGCACTAAGCACAGCTGCCACCACGATCCGTAACCTAGTTCATATTACAGTCTTAATACAGGTAAATGGTGCTGTAATAAACATTTCTAAAGAGGAATCTCGGGAAAAAAACCAACAAGGGGGGAGGGGGGGGGGTTAGACCTCGGGATACGGAGTATTTTTTATATTTTGGGAGATGAATGGCGACTTGTAAGTAGCCATAAAAAAAGATCCATTTCCGACCCAGTTAAAAATCTGTGTAATACAGACTTTTAAATCATTTTCTTAAAAGAAAAACACATGACTACGCTCTATTTCCTCCTTTCCCTGAGACTAGGGAAGGGGGCAGGGCTGCCGCCCTTGCCCTGCGTATGGGCGCCCTAGTGCATTACTTACAATGCGAAGGGTTTACATCGTTACAGCAGAGGCGTGAAATACGGCAAGCAACCACTTTCGAGGGTCTTAGCCACGGCATGAAATATGTCGTAAATATGTTTGCTTTTATGCCACACCTTTTTTAATTCCAATGTTTTCACCATGAACTAGTTGCATACACGTCTACGTCTGTACTCTACAAACCGTTTCAAATTGCTTGACAGGGGCATGGACGGCCACATAAATTGATCCAGCAGTGGCCAAAATTCTATAATTGCTACTTTTTTTACGTAAGTGATTCGATAAGCTTGACAATGAGTTGTGCCCTAACAACTAAATTTGACAGTCTATACAGGAAACTTACTGAACCTCAAACGTTTAATATTTATCCAAAAAGTTTAAGGCCGACTTCTTTGATACCTAAAAAGGTAAACATATTTCAGTAGCATATGCCCTATTGTTAATAGGAAGATGAATGCCATCTCTTTGAATAAACAATCTGAAATTGCATACATTTATGATGTAAAGGATCCAACGATTTAATAAACAGAAAATATTCACAAAAGATATTTTCATTTATATACAGGGAGGTCACAAACAGTCTGAAAAACTTCTAAGGGTGTTGCAGGAAATAAAGTGCTGATAAATAATTCTTTTCGATGCATTGCACCGTTTCTGAATTAATTAGCACTGAAGTTAGTCAATCAGGCCGTTGCGCGCTTAAGTCAAGCGGCCTGCCAGATAAAGTTCATGTCAGCTGTTATACCGTAGAAGATAGCGCACGAGACTTCTCAGCCTTCGGCTCCTTACTACAGTCCCATATCCAGTTTTTGTATCGCTCACCTGTTCGGTTTTGGGAAACAAACACGAAGCACACGTTTGACGACACCGTCTCTGATGGGCCGCTTGAATTTGCGCGCGCAACGGCCTGATCAGCTAACTTCAATGCTAATAAAAGCGGTAACGGCGCAACGTATCGGTTTTTTTCTTAACAATTATTTTGCAACACAGTCTACCCTTCAACATCTTTACAAGTTTCGCGACTGTTTCTGACCACCCTGTGTAGTTACCAATAACGGTTAGATCGATACTGAAAATTACAAACCTGAAATAGAAAAAAGAAACATGATAAAAAAAATGGTTCAAATGGCTCTGAGCACTATGGGACATAACTGCTGAGGTCATCAGTCCCCTAGAACTTAGAACTACTTAAACCTAACTAACCTAAGGACATCACACACATCCATGCCCGAGGCAGGATTCGAACCTGCAACCGTAGCGGTCGCGCGGTTCCAGACTGTAGCGCCTAGAACCGCTCGGCCACTTCGGCCGGCTGAAACATGATCGATTGACGAAATATTGTTGTATAGGTTGTTTGTTTTAGCTTGAAAAAACTAAATATCTCAAAAAATTCGCATCATGCGAAAAAGTGTTGCAGATGAAGATTTAAAATTTTGAAAGGGGACATCTGATTGTGCTAAAGCGTGCCCCCCCCCCCCCCCCCCCCCCCATTTTCACTGCATATTCAGATTCTACGCCAAAATATACCAAGGGTTTACCCAATATATCTTCCTTCCATTCTTAGTAGATGGCACTGTAATCGATAAAATTCAATTTTTTTGCAATTAAGAAGCGACTCATTTGATTCTACATTATATCCACGTTTAAATATAAAGTTTTTTGTCCTAAACCGTTGCTATTTTTATTAAAGTTTACTTTAGTGTTGAAAATTTGTTTATACTACAATTGTACTGCAGTTTCATTGGTGCTATTCCCCGTAACAGTTGCTCTACGAGCTCTTTTAATAGGCGTCACACTTCCTTCGGTAGTAAATTGTTCTATAACACGATAAATAGTCTTTCAAAATCGTGCCCCAGCAGGAAAACGTTCGGTATAAAGAGCAACAACAGCGTCCAAATTTCTTGCTGCCTCACAATAAATTATAATTATTTCCATTTTTTCTTCTGCAGATAAAACATCAATCACTTTGAATACAGCAGAAAAGGCTCCAGAGAGTAGTGTTGCTGAGTAATTTGGTGTTTGAGGTTATAGAGAGAGCGGTGTGGCGCGCGACGTGTTGGGACGTTGAGCGGTGGGACGTGCGTAGAAAAAAATGGTTCAAATGGCTCTGAGCACTATGGGACTTAACTACTGAGGTCATCAGTCCCCTAGAACTTAGAACTACTTAAACCCAACTAACCTAAGGACACCACACACATCCATGCGCGAGGCAGGATTCGAACCTGCGACCGTAGCGGTCACGCGGTTCCGGACTGTAGCGCCTAGAAACGCACGGCCACTCCGGCCGGCGGACGTGCGTAGACTTCACCAGATATGCTGTATGTGTATCCTGAACATTTTTCCTTGGAATGGTTGTAGACTGTACTCCGGCTGTAGCTGCTTAGCGCACGGTGCGAGAGTTACTGGGGTTGGACAGAAGAACACATCGAAATCACCCTGATGATGAGTTTCGAGGGACTCGCTGAAACAAAGCGTACTGATGGTGTGGGGACTCACCGATATCAATCCCGAAAAGAACACAAAACTAAGTTACGTTAAAAGTAGCTTATTTATCAGACTTAATATGTAGAAACATAAAAGTTTTACTTTACAATCAAATTTGCAAAACTACACTACTGGCCATTAAAATTGCTACACCAAGAAGAAATGAAGATGATAAACGGGTATTCCTTGGACAGATATATTGTACTAGAACTGACATGTGATTACATTTTCACGCAATTTGGGTGCATAGATCCTGAGAAATCAGTACCCACAACAACCACCTCTGGCCGTGATAACGGCCTTGATACACCTGGGCATTGAGTCAAACAGAGCTTGGATGGCTTCTACAGGTACAACTGCCCATGCAGCTTCAACACGATACCACAGTTCATCAAGAGTAGTGACTGGCGTATTGTGTCGAGCCAGTTGCTCGGCCACCATTGACCAGACGTTTTCAATTGGTGAGAGATCTGGAGAATGTGCTGGCCAGGGCAGCACTCGAACATTTTCTGTATCCAGAAAGGCCCGTACAGGACCTGCAACATGCGGTCGTGCACTATCCTGTTGAAATATAGGGTTTCACAGGGATCGAATGAAGGGTAGAGCCACGGGTCGTAACACATCTGAAATGTAACGTCCACTGTTCAAAGTACCGTCAATGCGAACAAGAGGTGACCGAGACGTGTAACCAATGCCACCCCATACCATTACGTCGGGTGATACGCCAGTATGGCGATGACGAATACACGCATCCAATGTGCGATCACCGCGGTGTCGCCAAACACGGATGCGACCTTCAAGATGCTGTAAACAGAACCTGGATTCATCCAAAAAAATGACGTTTTGCCATTCGTGCACCCAGGTTCGTCGTTGGGTACACCATCGCAGGCGCTCCTGTCTGTGATGCAGCGTCAAGGGTAACCGCAGCCACGGTCTCCGAGCTAATTGTCCATGCTGCTGCAAACGTTGTCGAACTGTTCGTGCAGATGGTTGTTGTCTTGCAAACGTCACCATCTGTTGACTCAGGGATCGAGACGTGGCTGCACGATTCGTTACAGCCATGCGGATAAGATGCCTGTCATCTCGACTGCTAGTGATGCGAGGCCGTTAGGATCCAGCAGGGTGTTCCGTATTACCTTTCTGAACCCACCGATTCCATATTCTGCTAACAGTCATTGGATCTCGACCAACGCGAGCAGCAATGTCGTGATATGATAAACCGAAATCGCGATATGCTACAATCCGACCTTCATCAAAGTCGGAAACGTGATGGTACGCATTTCTCCTCCTCACACGAGGCATCACAACAACGTTTCACCAGACAACGCCGGTCAACTGCTGTTTGTGTATGAGAAATCGGTTGGAAACTTTCCTCGTGTCAACACGTTGTAGGTGTCGCCAGCGGTGCCAACCTTGTGTGAATGCTCTGAAAAGCTTATCATTTGCATATCACAGCATCTTCTTCATGGTGTAGCAATTTTAATGGCCAGTAGTGTAAATTAAATTTTTAGCAAAAATATCAACTGTTTAGAATAAAAAGTTAAAATTTTTATTCCAAGTGTATGTTGAATCAAATGAGTCGGTTCTTAATTGCAAACACCGAAAAAATTAAATTTTGTCGATTACATCATCATGCCACAAATGGAAAAAAATTGTTTCGGGTAAACCATTGGTATTTCTTGGTGTTAACTCCAACTCTCCAGTAAAAAGGGGATTTTTTTTGTGGGGTTGGGGGGGGGGGGTGTCCCATTTGGAAATAGAAACTTGATCCCCATTGGGGCAGGGGGTGAACAGCTTTAGCACAAACGTGTGTCCCCTTTGAAAATATTAACGTTTCATATGGAACTTTTTTCGTACCATGCGTATTTTTCGAAATATTTAGTTCTTGCAAGTTAAAACAAACACCATTTATATCAACAAAAATAACGCATCAAATGTCTAATACTCCTTAGTGTGGAGAACAGTAAAGTTTAAAAAGCTTTGATGCCATATGTAGTACTGTTCTTTTTTCATTGTTACAGAACTTAACATTTGATCATGTAAATGGACTGATGAATTGTTTTCATGTCTATTCCTGAATGCTGACTGGCATAGTAAAAATTGAACCAAGTATGTCTTGAAAGCTGCATTGTCACGGTGAAATTTAACCCAGGGCGAGCATTCAAGGAGATGAATGCGGAAAACATTCCAAATCAACACTTAAGTTGGCTGGGAGAGCTGATTCGTAACAGATTAGTCCTGAACCAAGACAGACCTTATCTTCCTAGTTTGTCACGTTATCATGAAGCTATGCCAAATGGACTGCAGAATTTATAACTATACGACGACATGTTGCGCTGTATTACACCCCATATACTTTGGAAAGATTCCAATTCCTAGAGATGTCAACCTTTCGACGCTTAAGTTTCATGTTTTGTTTGCTCTCTTATGATACATAAAATGATATTTCTTCTCTTTGATTACATCAGAAGTTTCATGTTTTGTTTGCTCTCTTATTATATATAAAATGATATTTCTTCTCTTTGATTACATCATTGTGGCCCTTATATGAGGAGTACATGAAAGCACCTACAGACTATGCTGATCTGATGATGGGTTAGTTCATGTATTTCTGTAATTTAGCAACATGTTCGTATTTGGTTGATGACAGACCTAGACGTATTCGGCATTGGTACGGAGTGGTTATGATTAAAATGCAGCTGCTGACAGAGGTAAACTGTGAGGTGTAATTATCGTATGGCAGCGGAACTTGATTGGCTCTGAGCACTATGCGACTCAACTTCTGAGGTCATTAGTCCCCTAGAACTTAGAACTAATTAAACCTAAGGACATCACACACATCCATGGCCGAGGCAGGATTCGAACCTGCGACCGTAGTGGTCTCGCGGCTCCAGACTGTAGCGCCTAGAACCGCACGGCCACTCCGGCCGGCGCGGAACTTGGTACATATGCTAATGCGTTAATGTGAAACGGATTTACGCTGGAAAAATAATTAGTTCCAATTTTGGACAGTAGGTGCAATCCTGGTGATGTGAATGCCATAGAAATGTTTCCATTGTAATGGATTAGGAACAGGACATGAGCAGAAAAGTTCAAACAAGTGATTGGTTGGTTGGTTGATTTGGGGAAGGAGACCAGACAGCGTGGTCATCGGTCTCATCGGATTAGGGAAGGATGGGGAAGGAAGTCGGCCGTGCCCTTTCAGAGGAACCATCCCGGCATTTGCCTGAAGTGATTTAGGGAAATCACGGAAAACCTAAATCAGGATGGCCGGACGCGGGATTGAACCGTCGTCCTTCCGAATGCGAGTCTCAAACAAGTGAGAAATGCATAATGTTGACTTTATTATTAAGCGCTGTTTACACAATTTGTTCAGTATGAGCACCGGAAAAGTCGACGATGTGGTCCATCCGTAAGACGACGTGACCAACACTAACTCGCAGCAGTTCCGATGGAATCTTAGCAATGCGCTCCAAGCCTTCAGATCAGGTAGAGACCGAACGTGTCCCTGGTAAATGCATTCTTTTAGGTATCCCCGTTGCGAAAAGTCACATGGATGCAGATCAGGTAAGCTTTCAGGTCACGTATCTGGAAAACATTTGGAAATAACACGTTCATGGAATGTCGCATTAAGTAGACCTCCACTAGACGAATGTTCAAATGTGTGTGAAATCTTATGGGACTTAACTGCTAAGGTAATCAGTCCCTAAGCTTTCACACTACTTAACCTAAATTATCCTAAGGACAAACACACACACACACCCATGCCCGAGGGAGGCCTCGAACCTCCGTCGGGACCAGCCGCACAGTCCATGACTGCAGCGCCCTGGACCGCTCGGCTAATCCCGCGCGGCCCACTAGGCGAGCCCCATTTTGCATGAAAACAGCGGTTTCCACACAGTTACGTTCTTCCAAAGCAGGAATGACATGCTGTACAAGGAGGTCTCGATAACGTGTAACCGAGCAAAGTGGCGCAGTGGTTAGCACTCAGGACTCGCATCCGGGAAGACGACCGTTCAAACCCCGGCCATCCTGATTAATTTTATTCCATGACTTCTCTAAATCGATTCAGGCAAATGCCGGGACGGTTCCTTTTGAAGGGCACGGCCGATTTCCTTCCCCTTCCTTTCCCGATCCGAGCTTGTGCTCCGTTTCTGATGACCTCTTTGTCGACGGGAAGTTAATCACTAATTCCCTCCTCCTCGTCCTCCTTGATAACGTGTAGACGTCACGGTAGACCTGACAGGCTCTCTAGACGTATTCTCTTCAAAGAAGAATGGGTCGAGACTAAAGGTGCTTATGAATTCACACTACGCAGTCACATATGGCAAGTGCAATGGCTCTTCGTGCACAACACGCGATTTTACAGTACCCCATATTCCGCAGTTCTGTGTATTCACTGCAACTTATTGTATAAAATGTGTCTCGTCACTCCATAGAATATTGCCCAGCCACATATCATCAACTTCAATCCGAGCCGCTCCCTCCGCCCCCGCCCCCCCCCCCCCCCCCACCTTGCCCATAAACCAAAAAGTAAATTCAGAACGTTGCTGCGGATCGTGACGTTTCAGTTGCTGCATCGCCTAAGCCCTTGTACGAGTAACAGTGTAAAACGGACCATAAAACTTTCCATAATGTTGACCATGGGATGGACAGTTATCTTGAAACTGCACGAGCGCCAACACTACCTGGGGCACATACTGCATGCTCAGTTACAGCAACAGTAAACTCGGCAATAACTTCCATCAGTATAAGTCGCCCTCCTCTTCCAGGTGCCACAAAAAACTCACCCGTGTTTTCAGATTTCATTATCATCTTCTTCGAACCATTTAATAACATAAAGCCTCTCCTCAGACCTTTCAGTCGGCCGAACTCTCTCAATGTAGCACTGTAGTTGCTGCCGTTCACATAAAACAGTTTCACTAATAGCGCACGGTCTCTTCTCGATAGCCATACTGTACACGGTTATGCCTTGTCAAATGACACCGTGGATGTCATACCGTCATACAAGCAGTGTACAGTACCTGGTGCCCAGAACTGAAATTAATTTTTTCCAGCGTTAACCGGTTCGGTATTAACACATTAGCAGATCTACCAAGTTTTGGCGTCATACGATAAATGCAGCCCACACTCGCCTTCTGTGAGTAGCTGCACTTAAGTTATAAACACGTAGTGTTTAATTGACTGTGTGGGCAGTCTTCTTTAACTACAAAAATGTTTTCAGGTGTAGTGTTTCGTTGTATTGGTGTTGGTGTATGTGTTACATGATAGCTCTTTCTCGCACTTGGCAGGTACTTATGCTCCCACTGTCAAGAATGCTGGAGAAGTGGCGTCATGTATCGGAATAAAGAACAACATGTTAGTATCTCTGAAGGTTGAGAGACATTATTCTCGGACAATTTGTCCGTTTATACTCGCTGTACGTTTGGAAACGTTTTATCAGAATTCTGCTACAGGAGTAAATGCGGGAAGCACTGGGTAGGTCAGACACGTGAGAAGTGCTGTAAGGCAATTTCTATTTATATCGTGGGCAGACCGCGTGATCTCTGAGGTGAATGTTCTGGAGCAACGTCCTACCTACGTCAAGACATACAGCCTGCAGCAATAATTTTATTTTTATTAATGTTTCCATATTATTTGATTGAAATTATTTCCGCTACCTTGATGGTCTCTCCTCCTGTCTGCAGATTTAAGAAGTCGTCCAGATAACAGCGAGTATTGCACTTAACCAGCTTGTTTTTGTCACAAAACTAACGAACCCGGCAATGCTTCGTAACTGTTTCATATGCATCGGAATTGTACATACCTCCTAATCCCCTTCTCCTCCCTCTCTCTGTCCATTTGCTGCCCCCTCCCCCTTTATCTCTGACCTTGAGTCTGTTATTGTAGACGAAACATCTATTGGGAAATGAAGCCAATTTAAATGAATGGGTAAATCGGTTTGGATCATTGATATAAGGGGTACAGGAGACTCTGTGGGGATAGTAGCTTCAATAACAGTATTTCTCGTAGTTTTAATCTGTGAACGGGTAAGACTGAAAAATTTCGGATGATTCAGATTCCACAGTAGTACTCTAAGCATAACTTGATAAGCCATATGTACAACATTCCTCTTTCCCCTTAAAATAGCACACTGTCGTGTATACAGTTTTTGTTTAAAATTATCTTTAAGGAGAAATAATATGTATGGAAGAAACAATTTGTCTAATGGTTTCAATGCCCTGATATCTAAGGTAAAACTGACTGCGAGAAGAAAAACGAAACCGCACATTTTCACAGCACAGAATTTTCTTTCTCGCAGTCAGTTTTAACATGAAATTGTTAATTGTTGTTTAAAAAAAAGTATAGCTTGTGTCCGTCTGAATGTTAGTACAGTATTGTGTAAGAATTTGAAGTAAAACGATCAATAACTTTTCGATATTTTTGCTAACAACATTTCCCCATTATATATAAAATGTATATCTGTATTTTACATATATTTAAAAACTATATCTTTAGACAATTTCTGTCTAAATACACTCCTGGAAATTGAAATAAGAACACCGTGAATTCATTGTCCCAGGAAGGGGAAACTTTATTGACACATTCCTGGGGTCAGATACATCACATGATCACACTGACAGAACCACAGGCACATAGACACAGGCAACAGAGCATGCACAATGTCGGCACTAGTACAGTGTATATCCACCTTTCGCAGCAATGCAGGCTGCTATTCTCCCATGGAGACGATCGTAGAGATGCTGGATGTAGTCCTGTGGAACGGCTTGCCATGCCATTTCCACCTGGCGCCTCAGTTGGACCAGCGTTCGTGCTGGACGTGCAGACCGCGTGAGACGACGCTTCATCCAGTCCCAAACATGCTCAATGGGGGACAGATTCGGAGATCTTGCTGGCCAGGGTAGTTGACTTACACCTTCTAGAGCACGTTGGGTGGCACGGGATACATGCGGACGTGCATTGTCCTGTTGGAACAGCAAGTTCCCTTGCCGGTCTAGGAATGGTAGAACGATGGGTTCGATGACGGTTTGGATGTACCGTGCACTATTCAGTGTCCCCTCGACGATCACCAGTGGTGTACGGCCAGTGTAGGAGATCGCTCCCCACACCATGATGCCGGGTGTTGGCCCTGTGTGCCTCGGTCGTATGCAGTCCTGATTGTGGCGCTCACCTGCACGGCGCCAAACACGCATACGACCATCATTGGCACCAAGGCAGAAGCGACTCTCATCGCTGAAGACGACACGTCTCCATTCATCCCTCCATTCACG
This sequence comes from Schistocerca cancellata, assembly GCF_023864275.1. Classification (NCBI taxonomy): domain Eukaryota; kingdom Metazoa; phylum Arthropoda; class Insecta; order Orthoptera; family Acrididae; genus Schistocerca; species Schistocerca cancellata. The sequence goes on from NC_064629.1 coordinate 692,289,031, forward strand.
CCTGTCGCGACACCACTGGAGGCGGGCTGCACGATGTTGGGGCGTGAGCGGAAGACGGCCTAACGGTGTGCGGGACCGTAGCCCAGCTTCATGGAGACGGTTGCGAATGGTCCTCGCCGATACCCCAGGAGCAACAGTGTCCCTAATTTGCTGGGAAGTGGCGGTGCGGTCCCCTACGGCACTGCGTAGGATCCTACGGTCTTGGCGTGCATCCGTGCGTCGCTGTGGTCCGGTCCCAGGTCGACGGGCACGTGCACCTTCCGCCGACCACTGGCGACAACATCGATGTACTGTGGAGACCTCACGCCCCACGTGTTGAGCAATTCGGCGGTACGTCCACCCGGCCTCCCGCATGCCCACTATACGCCCTCGCTCAAAGTCCGTCAACTGCACATACGGTTCACGTCCACGCTGTCGCGGCATGCTACCAGTGTTAAAGACTGCGATGGAGCTCCGTATGCCACGGCAAACTGGCTGACACTGACGGCGGCGGTGCACAATTGCTGCGCAGCTAGCGCCATTCGACGGCCAACACCGCGGTTCCTGGTGTGCCCGCTGTGCCGTGCGTGTGATCATTGCTTGTACAGCCCTCTCGCAGTGTCCGGAGCAAGTATGGTGGCTCTGACACACCGGTGTCAATGTGTTCTTTTTTCCATTTGCAGGAGTGTATTTGTTAGAGCATCGTAGAAAGATTTGAAATAAACTTTATGAGAATTCTGCTTACAACATTTCCCCTTTACGTATTACATATATTTACCATATATATTTGAAAATATGTAGCCTACGTCGATCTGAAAGTTTATCCATGAAAAAAATTGTACGCTACAGCCTTTTAGAGGTTTCCAATCCACTCAAAATGTATTGTTGAAACAGTGCATTTGGAGTACATGAAATGATTACATTTACAGATCAAAAGCACAAGCGCTTCTGAAGTGTCAGATATCGACTATGGCATCCAGTCGATCATACAGATGGCAAATACTGTCCTGGCTTACGTTATGCCACGCCTGCTCGACCTGTTCACGTAGTTCTGTAAGAGTTGTTGGTTGACGAGTCACTTCTCGTCCCATCATATCCCAAATGTGCTAAGTCTGGAGATCATGATGGCAAGGGAAGCTGCTACAGGTCTAGCAGAGCACACTGTGTTTCACGCACAGTGTGTGGGTGAGCAATATCCTGTTGGAACAACACATTACCTTTCTGTTACAAGAACAGCAAAAGAGCGGATCTAACAACATACTGCACATACCGAGTGCTGGCTAGCGTTACCTTCAGAAACACCAAAGATGAACGAGAGATGTAGCTTATCGCGTTAGTATATCTTAGACGAATGCACTCTACGAGACAGTGCTCACCAGGTCTACGTCGTACGCACAAACGACTATCACTTGCGTGCAGGCAGAATCTGCTTTCATCGCTGAAGACCACGGCGCTCCTTTCCATCTCCCAAGTGATCATTTGGCGGCACCAGTAGAGTCCTGCGCATCGATGCTGTGGCGTGAGTCTAAGAAGGGCTAGAGGCGTGCGTGCGCGTAGTCCGATTGATAATTACCGGTTAGCAACAGTTCGTGTTGACCCGTCTCGACTCAAAAGCCCTCTTTATCTGTGCTATAGTAGCTGTACGATCTGCCACTGTTGCCCTTACAACACGACGATCCTGTCGCGCGCCTGTGCTACGTTGACGTCCAGAACCTCGTCCAGTGGTGTGAGAATGTTCGTGTAGCCACGGATGCCAGAATCGTTGCACAAGTGACGCAGGACGTCCAACTTAGTTCTACGTAAGGACCATCCCGCCACTCGGAAGGCCACAAGTTGACCCCTTTCAAACTCGCTCAGTTGGCTGCAGGAAGCACGAGTGCATCTCCACGGCATGGTAGCCTGCTTTCTTCACACTTCTGCAGCACACTGCGCCTTTTGTATGCGAGCATTCCCTATTGAAGGGTAGACACACATGACACTCTGGTAGCTATGCCGCTACGTTATCTGTTGGCGGACGACCTTGAAACCATGTCAGTACACCTACTATCCCCTACGTCGTCATCGTATCAAAATCGATTTCGTCTTTCAGAGTGTACTAATTTTTTGGCAATTAATTTATATACCATGAAAATATCAAGCTTACGTCCGTCCGAACATTTATTAGGGTATCGAGCAAAAAGCTGAAGTAAATTGGTTAAGAACATTTTGAGATTTTTGCTAACAATTTTTCCCCTTTATGTATTACGTACAGTGCCATATCTATTAAAAATATGTAGCCTACCTCCTCCTGAACGTTTATTATAGTATCGTTAAAAATTTGAAGTAAACAGACCAAGAACACTCCGAGATTTTTGCTACAAACTTTTCCCCTGTATATGGTATATACCGTATATATGTACCATATACACTTAAAATATGTAGCCTATGCCCGTTCGAAAGTTTATCTGGTTGTCGTGTCAAAATTTGAAGTAAATTGTATGCCCTTGTGTATGTTTATTACAGCATCATGTAAAAATTTGAAGTAAATCGGTCACAAACTTTTCGAGATTTTTGGCAACAACGTTAAACTACGACTTGTCTTCACATAAATTTATAATTTTTATGTATATATACCATATATATTTAAAAATATGTATCTTTGTCTGTTCGAATGTTTATGAGAGTAATGTCAAAAATCTGAAGCAAGACTGTCAAGAATTTTCTGCAAGTCGGCCAATAACGTTTCGGTAACAACGTTAAACTACAACTTGTCATTGAAATGATCTTACGGCATTGTTGGCCGGGGGACTCCATGCGGGGTGTACGGCCGCCGAAATTACAAGTCCTTTTTAGCTGACGCCACTTCGGCGACTTGCGAGTCAATGATGATGAAAGACACACAACACCCAGTCATCTTGAGGCAGAGAAAATCCCTGACCCCGCCGGGAATCGAACTCGGGATCCCGTGCGTGGGAAGCGAGAGCGCTACCGCAAGACCACAAGCTGCGGTCAAACTTGTCATTAGGGTGGTAATGTAGAAAAAATACAATGAAACTGTCCTTTAACAATTCCACTGGAAAATTTCATTAAACAGTTTTAGTCATCAGGAGCAATTAGCAATGAATTAGCAGTTTTTTTAAATAAGTAACAATAAGTGGCTTCACTGGGATAGAAGAGTAATTGCATATAAGAGTGCTAAGTAAAAATTTATTAGACTGGCACAGAGATTACAAAGACATCAATGATCTATTTTAATTATGTTGCACACTGTAAATGCAGTGTCGGTTTGATATACAGAATAATTTTGATTATATTGCTTTTTAAAGTCGCCTTGTTGTGCATGATTCGTTCAAATGGATTAAGTGGAACTCTATACAATCATAAAATTGAAAGTTCCGTATGATTTATCTCCAAAAGAAATTTATGCAAATTTGATGAAGGTTTATTAAAAGCATGCCCCTTCATTTTTAACAATGAATGGGTGAAGGGATTTAAATGTTTCGCACTTCTCTTGAAAGAAGAGTGGAACAAATAAAACCTTTATTTGTAATCAGTTGATGTTGGATCGAAATAAAATAAATAAATAAATATCTATACTCTGCGAATAGCTACGATGTGCGTGGGGGAGAGTACTTCTTATTGTACCACGGTTTCTTCCTGTTCCATTCACAGATAAAGCTTGGGAAGCACGAGTACTTGTACTCATCTGTGCGAGCTGTTTTTACCTAATTTTACCTGTGCAATATGTGTGGATACATAAGTGGCTGAATAATTCATAGTTCCTGCCCTGAAAAGCGGTTCTACACTGCGCAGAAAAGTATCACGGAATTTCCTATTGCGACGCATAAGTTTGAAATTTGGCTCAAAGGTGCCTACAACCTTCCTCTGTGATGGTGCAAAAGCGTGGCTCCCCGGCAGCGTCACCCTCGAGCTTGGCAACACTTCAGACAGCAACGTGTCGACACACGCGAAAAATAGGCTACAGCTCAGAAGTTCGTGTATAATGTAAGGTGGGTTAATGAAGTCACATTGGCGCTAAATCTCACCACAATTCTGTCCAACGCCATCGTGGACGTGTCACATGATGGGAAAGTCATCACACCCCTTCTTAGCTACATTTCAACCCTTCTTTTGACACCTTTGTGATGGGGTTCATAACCGCGACACCCAGCGTTGAAATCACACCGTTTTGTTATGTATGGCCGAGCAAAATATTTCAGACACACTGCCGCTCAGAATCAACATGAAAAGCCTAGGTAGGTGGCCTACAGGGCGTCAATGAAACCACCCTTTTCTTGATTCCCACACATTTTGCAAGCGAAAACGACAGTTCGCAGTGCAGTCAGTAACAGGATGACGTTCTTCACAACCTTTGACGCTGCAGACATGCCCAGGCGATTCAACCCTTCTCTATGTCCATCTTGGACCTGCGACTCCATTGAACGTGATCTGACTCATAAAATAGGTGAAAGAAACCCCCCAAATAACTACAGACCCATTTCAATAGTACCAATCATATCCAAGTTAGTAGAAAATTGTGTGCATAAGCAGATATACATGTAATTTGAAACCAACAAAATTTTAAATGAACAACAGTTTGGCTTCAGGTCACACCTATCAATTGTAAAAGCAGTAGAAGCTTTGGTGAGGAATGTTTATGAAGGGTATGAAAAAAGGGTATCAACGGTCTGGAACACTTACTAACCTAAGTAAAGCGTTTGACTTGGTGTCACATGACATACTCATCAAAAAGTTAAAATTCTATGGCATTGAAGATGATACACTCGGTCTATTCAAATCATATCTAAGCAATAGGTTACAACTTGTACATGCAAATAAGCAGAGGTCAGAAATACTCCCTATAGAAAGAGGAATACCCCAAGGCTCTGTTATTGGACCTCGTCTGTTCATTGCCTATGTTAATGACTTCTCGAATTACATACCGTGTAAGAACATACTATATGCTGACGATATGACATAAATAAGTACAGGAGAGAACTTACAGAGTGTACTGGACAAAAATAGAGAAATGATGCAAATGGCTAATTACTGGTGTCAGGCTAACCAGCTGTACATAAATCAAACAAAAACAGAAGAAATAATATTTAATCTCAAAGTAACTAAAAATGAAAACAAAACAATGAAATTACTTGGACTAAGTGTAGACCAAAAGCTCTCATGGGAAGGACACACCAATTATCTATGTAGTAAACTAGCATGAGTACTTTTCTTATTGTATAAATTAAGAAACAGTGTGAGCAAGCAATTGCTACTCCACTCGTACTATGCTTTTTTTCATTCCCAACTGCAATATGGAATAATGCTTTGGGGTAACTCCCCAGGGGCTGAATGTATTTTCAGATGGCAGAAGAAAGCAATCAGGTGCATGGAAGGGTTAGCACCCAGAGAGTCCTGCAGAAATTATTTTAAATCTCTTGGTGTAATGGCAGTGCCAAGCATGTACATATGTTTAATATACGCCAGAGAAAATCTGAAAAAATTGAACATGAGATGTGATGTGCATGCACACAGTACAAGAAACAGTCACCTGCTGGACTTGCCTTCCACAAGACTTGCTGTAGTCCATAATAACTATAAGTACTTAAGCATAAAATTTTTCAATAAGTTACCATGCTCAGATTGTACAGTACCACGAAATAAATATAAGAATACATTGCAAACCTGACTAAAAAACAAAAATTCTATACAACTGAAGAGTTCTTAGAAACTAATCATCAAAATATATGTTTTACCTAAGTTATGAAGAAAATGTTTTGATATTATATAAGCTAGTTATTTACTGTGATTCTTTTCTTATGTGTGTATTTAATTACTGTATAAAACATTGTTTTACATAATGCTGAAGAAAAGGTATTTAGTTCCTTTTCTCCCTTTTCTGTAACTATTTGAATATCGTATTGAAACTAAAACCCTCTGTAAACTTTGATGAAGCCAATTGTATGAAAAATACTGAAAGGCTAATAAAAATATTCTATTCTATTTTATTTGGAGTGTAGTGAAGCCGCAGTTTTTGCTCTGGTATACAGCGTGAAACTTCTGGTGACCGTTCAAAACCGTTCGACGAAATTTGAACATTTTCCAAAGCAGAAAAGGGTGTTTATGCTTTTTCGGCCCTCCTGTTTTGTGCCCTCATATCTCATTACCATGGAGGAGTGCAATGTTGACATGTGCACGAATAAAACGAAAAGGGTCCTTGTAAGACTCCCCAGTTTGATAACACCCTCAGTGCCACCCACGTACCTGTCGGGTATTTCGACACCCATTCAGCTGAGTGGTGCTAGGGAGACAAAGCAAACTTGACCCAAAATGAGTCGATTCAGTGTAATTATGGTAACAGAGAATAATTTGCAGAAAATTTTGTTCCTGTTAGATTTCTGATTTTTTAGGTGGTCAATTTCACGTATTTGAATCAATTAAGCAGATAGTGTCATAAGAAACAGCAATGTGATTTTTCATTACAAGACCAACAAAAGTTGATAGTTACATAGTTTTCCCATGAAACTCCAAACAGTTTCATAATTTACATTACCGTACTGCATAAAGCAAGCTATTTTCTCTTATGGATCGCAGTGATGTCATAATTAGACACTACCACCCAGGAATATATGTCTACACTGTAAGTAAAGTGATGTGAGTTTAGTTCCATCAGCTAATGAGAGTATGTCAGGAGCAACATCAGCTTGCAGACACACAAAGCTGAAACTTAAATGGCCGAAACACCAGTGCCGTGAGCACGTCAGACTGGGTGGCCTTTGCCCTTGCCTCACTGTGGCACCACGTTTGACCACAGCCTCCCCATTTCAAGCATTCATACACATGCATGCCACGAATGAGCAAAATGTCCTAATCTCTGTCAATGGTGGGTATCAATTGGAGCTCAGAGGCGTTTCATCTTGCAAGCAGCGATCACAGCCAGGGACATTCATGACACATCATGTGGGACCATCCGCTCTTCTGGGAATGAGGCAAGGCAGTCGCTAATTCAGTCTTGCACAGTACGTCACATGAGTTACTACCAGATACACCTTGCCACTATTTGAATAACAACCCTGGTTTGGTGACTCACTTTCTTATTTGCACTAGCTGTTTCTTTTCAGTGCTCAGCTCATGATGATTTTGGCTATGTTTGCGTATTACACATGCATATCGGTAGCAGACAGAAAACACAAAGTCCCCTGTTAGTCCAGCCACATATCTGAGGAGTATTCAAGTATGGGTCACACAAGTGTTTTGTTTTCAGTCTCGTTAGTGGAAAAACTATAATTTCCCAGTGTTCTACCAATGTATAATAGCATGCCATTTGATTGCCACAGTGCTGAACCTATATGACTGTTCAACATAGTACGTCTGCACTGTATAACACCAGAATATTTGTATGTAATGACTGACTAAATGGTTAATGAGTCATAACTAGAGTTAATGAATACAGCACTCTTACACTTCCCCACACCCACAACTCAGAAGACTTCTTGCAATATCTGAAGCAGCCACTTATCACGGAATCTGATGTAATGGTTAGTTTTGATGTGGTCTCCCTGTTTACAAAGGTACCACTTAATGACTCACTGGAACTGATTTCAGAGGAATTTTATGATGCTCTGATGGTCCTGTTCAGGTGTATACTGGCATCAACATATTTTCTCTATGAGGGCCAGTATTATGAGCAGACAGGAGGAGCAGGCATGGGCAGCCCCTGTCACTGGTGGTAGCCAATCTGTTCATGGAGAAATTTGAAGAGGAAGCATAAGAGACAGCTAGATATAAACCCACATGCTTCTTCAGGTATGTGGATGATACCTTCGTGATCTGGCCTCATGGTAGGGAGAGGCTCAGTGAGTTTCTGGAACATCTTAACTCATGCTACCCAAATACAGAATACATTAAGAAACTGGATAAGAATGGTCAGCTGCCAAATGGAGAGCAGATGGGTCATTTGGCCTCAGTGTGTATTGCAAACCACACTGATTTATACCCGCAGGCTAGCAGTTGTCATCACTCAGTGCAGAAGAATGGAGTTCTAAAAATATTGGTCCACAGGGCACACATCTTGTCAGATCAAGGTAGTTTGACATCAGAAATAGAACATCTACACTCAGTCTTCTGCAAAAATGGATACATGATCAAACATATTGAGAAGGCTTTTTGACCAGGTGCTCTGCCATATAACAGAGAAGAAGAGCAAATTGAAGAAGGACTGAGGGATCTGTGTCTGCCAAGATCAGCAGGATTCTGTTCACCTACTTAAAAAATAGCACTAGAAATGTGAAAAATGACTAGGACTTTTTAAAACCAGAAATTTATAATATTCCTTGCCAGTGTGGCATGTCACACATTGGAAAAACAATCAGGACAGTGGACATCAGATGCCAAGAACATTGGAGGCATGTCCAACTGGGACAGGCCACTAAATCAGCTTTCAGTGAGCATTGTCAGGAACTTAACCATTCCACAAACTATGAAAAGACGAGGGTTCTGACACAGGCCCCAGATACTGGGACAGTGTTATAAGAGAGTCAATAGAGAAAAAGATGCTCGAAAGCTACATGAATCATGACATTGGCTACCAACTCAGCAAAATCTGAAATTCTGCACTGCAGTTACTTAAAACTAAATGGTGGAAGCAAAGGAATTCAACAAAAAGAAGAACAGAGAATGTGGACATGGAGAACAAATCCCAGACAGAGCAACAGTGCACTGAATCAAGAGCAGAACATCGGATTGCTGTAAGGTGCACTGGACCAAAAACAGAACACCAGCTCATGACTAGGTGCAGCAGACTGAAGACAGAACACCTCGGGATGTTCCTAGTGAGAATGGAATGCCCAGAACTAACCATGGAGGGTGGGAGGCAGTAAGTGTAAATAGTAGACCCATTTCACACTATTAGCAGTCTCAAGTAGAGCACAATGAAGACAACAAATCACATTGTCAAAACAATGTGCATGGGTGATACCAATATCTTGCAGAATACTCAACACCTCAAGATTCCAACATGTCAATGGGAAAGCCTTAAGAATAACAACCTGATTATTGATTACTTTTCTTGAGCAAACCAACAATCTAAAAGAAAATTTGCCTACAAAATATATGCTAAATAATGAGAAGTCCCTGCGGGGAAAATTCTTATTTAAACAATTATGAGGTCAGAGGAAAGGAAATCATAAACTGGTTGCATGTTAGCTGTCAAATACCATAAAGAGAGACTGAAAATTCTTTTGGGGTAATGTTCTTAAAGGGGAATTTGGAGTGTAATATTCCCATTAGTAAAAGAGTGCATGCATTTTAGTAGTTTTGGTCAATTTGATAATATGTCTGCATTCATTTATGATGATGAGTGGCTACTGGTTTCACAGTGGCTGTTGATGACGTGCACATGAATTTAGACATGATAGGAGAGTGCTATATCACATACTCAATCAAGTATATTGATTTGCTGCCGAAAGAAACCTTGAATGAATCATCATTCTTCAAATAAATAAAATTGAATGTCATTTTGATAAACCAAGATTGATCCATATAAAATCTTATAAATGATTGTTCCTTTCTCTTGTATTTATCCATTCTGCAGGAAGTACATAAGGAACATGCATCTCATGTTTTGTTCTATATAGAAATCAATAAAAATAGTAATAATATGTTTTATTTATACAACAAAAATCCTTATGTGACAGAAATATATTATTGATTTTTCACGAAAAATACAAGATGATAATTTTTCACAATTGGGGTATTTTTCAAGTGTTATCAATCAATGTGAATACACTGTAAATTGTTGGCACAGTATTACAGAATCCAGACTGTGATATTTAAAAGTACAGAAAGAGGGACCATGCCTTAAATGAATAGCTTTTTCAAAAATTCTAGAAAAGAATATCAGTATCATATCTTTTGTGCATATCTGTAAATAGCCAGATTTATTCTGTACATTTCCATGTTTAGAGACCTAAGGAAATTTTATTTGTGTCTACCTAGAGAATTCCACTAAGAAAAAGGGTAGACAATTGTTTTACCTTATAGAAAACCCTTAAGATTTTAAACTTTCACACACATGTGCTGAAGTTTCACCAGAAAGCTTATTACATTACATTATTCTCAACTTATTTCAAATATCTTTCAATGTACATTTTGTGAGTATGATTTGAGTACTAGCAATCATACACTGAAGAGCCAAAGAAACTGGAACACCTGTCTAATATTGTGTAGGGCCCCTGCAAACCCACAGAAGTGCCACAACATGATGTGGCATGGACTCAGCTAATGTCTGAACCAGTGCTGGAGGGAATTGACACCATGAATCCAGCAGGGCTATCCACAAATCTGTAAGAGTAAGAGAAAGTGGAGATCTCTTCTGAACAGCATGTTGCAAGGCATCCCAGGTATAATCAATAATGTTCGTGTCTGGAGAGTTTGATGGCCAGCAGAAGTGTTTAAACTCAGAAGAATGTTTCTAGAGCCACTCTTTAGCAATTCCGGACATGTGGAGTGTCACATGGTCGTGCTGGAATTGACCAACTCTATGCCTTGCATAATGGATATGCAGATGATCAGACAGGATGCTTACATATATCTAGACATATCAGGGGACCCTTATCACTCCAACTACACAGTCCCCATATCATTACAGAGCCTCCACCAGCTTGAATAGTCCTCTGCTGACAGGCAGGGTCCATGTATTCATGAGGTTGTCTCCATACCTGTACACGTCCATCCACTCCATACAATTTGAAACAAGACTTGACCAACCAGGCAACATGTTTCTAGTCATCAACAGTCAAATGTCAGTGTTGACAGTCCCAGGCAAGGCGTAAAGCTTTGTGTCATGCAGACATCAAGGGTACAAAAGTAGGCCTTCACTTCTGAAAGCCCATATCGATGATGTTTCATTGAATGGCTCACATGCTGACACTTGCCGATAGTCCAGCATTGAAATCTGCAGCAATTTGCAGAAGGATTGCATTTCTGTCACAATGAATGATTTTCTTCAGTCATCAGGATCTTTTCTGGCCACAGTGATGTCAGAGATTTGATGTTTTACTGGATCCCTGATATTCACAGTACACTTGTGAAAGGTAGTATGGGAAAATCCCCATTTCATTGCTACCTTGGAGATGCTGTGACACATTGTTCATGTGCTGACTATAACACTATGTTCAACTCAATTAAATCTTAATAACCTGTCATTGTAGCAACAGTAACCAATCTAATAACTGTGCCAGACACTTGTTGTCTTATATAGGCCTTGCCAACCACAGTGCTGTATTCTGCCTGTTTGCATATCTCTGTATTTGAATAAGCATGCCTATACCAGTTTCTGTGGCTGTGTGTATATTTCAGAACTGCAAATTATGACTGAATAATTTTATTTTCAGGAAGTGAAAGAATCACATAGCTCTAGTTCTTCAGACAAAAATGTGGTGAAGAAGAAAAAAAGTGAGCAAGGTGATTCATTGAAAAAGAAAACAAAGAAGAGCAAGAAATCAGAAAAGGAAAATATATCTGTAGTAAGTTACCCATTTTAATTTTAATTCCAGTATCATGTTACAAAATGCTATAAATCTGTGACCACCACTTCTGTTGTTTTTTATACATTAAGTTATAAGTTCAAATGTGTCTCTGTATACTTGTTGCTTATATAAAAGCAATCACAGTAATGAGTATGTTTACATTGCTGCATGTGTGAAATTTAAGAGTAATATCAAATCAAAATTAGTATACAGGTGATTTTATGTGTATGAAATGTTGTTATTAAAGTGTAGTTTAGATAATTTCAATCCTTGCGACATAGTAATCCTTCTAGTTTTAGCATTCCAAAAAACACTACTTTATGTTGGCTATTCTCCTTTTATGTTGCGTATTTCCTGATGTTTCCCATGTTCTCACTTCTTGACTCTTAACATGCAGATGTCTGTTGTTCCTAATGGAACTAAAAATTCACCACCGAGCGAGGTGGCGCAGTGGCTAGCACACTGGACTCGCATTCGGGAGGACGACGGTTCAATCCCGTCTCCGGCCATCCTGATTTAGGTTTTCCGTGATTTCCCTAAATCGCTTCAGGCAAATGCCGGGATGGTTCCTTTGACAGGGCGCGGCCGATTTCCTTCCCCATCCTTCCCTCACCCGAGCTTGCGCTCCTTCTCTAATGACCTCGCTGTCGACGGGACGTTAAACACTAATATCCTCCTCCTCCTCCACTAAAAATTCCCTTATACCTCATCTCTCTGATTTTTACAGTTTATGTCATCTATAATAAAATGATTATCATTTCTTTTAAGTACCCCCTGTAGGTATTTGAACTTTTTTTACTTTTTCTGTTTGTAATTGTGATTTTATTGTTCACGTAAACTACAATTTTTATACACACACATGCGCACATGCACGTGCCCACATACACACACACACACACACACACACACACACACACACACACAAATGCACACGCACATACACACACCTGTGCACCTACATTGTGCTGGCTGGTCACAGGATGCTGGGGTTGTAGTTCGTCAGGTGAATAGAGAGTGAGGGATATGTCAGGTGGAGTAGCTGGAATGAGAAAGAAGCAGGAAGCAAGAGGACCAGTTCGAGATAGGTAGCTAGCAGCTCAGAAGGGGTGGCAAGTGTACAAGATGGGAACGCAGGAGGGAGAGTTGGCAGGTGTGACATGCAGATACCAGATGAATGTAGCCTGGAGGCATACATTGGCGGAGGTCAACAGGACAGAGGGGTGGGAAACTGTTGGGTAGAGAGTATGGGGACAGTGGGTTAGCAGAGATTGAGGCCAGAAGAGTTACAGGACTGAAAGATGTGTTACATGGATAACTCCCATCTGTGTAGTTGAGACTACTTGCCGTTGGAGCGATGCAATCCAGACGACATGAATTGTGAAGCAGCCATTGAACTTGAGTATGTTTTGCTCAGTGGTGTAGTGTGCCACTGGATAGTCAATTTTGTTCTGGGCCACAGTTTGGCAATGGCCATTATTCTGGTGGATAGATAGTTGGTGGTAATGCCTAAATGAGATGCAGTGCAAAAAAGTGGTATATGATATGGCTGATTTCACAGGTGGCCCTGCTTCTAATGGAATAGGCTAAGCCTATGACCTGACCAGAGTAGTCTGTGCTGGGTGGGTGGATCAAACAAGTCTTGCACTTGGGACTTCTGCTGGGGTAGTGCCCCTGTGGCTGGGGGTTGGGAGTAGGGGTGGCTTATCCTATCCCATTAGAGGTAAGGCCACCTGAGGAAGCATCTATGTCATATGCCAGCTGCACTGCAGTCACTGCATGGCATTTTATGTGGGTATGACAAACAACCAACTGTCCACCAGACTGAATGGCCATCACCAAACTATGGCCAAGAACGACGTTGACAATTCAATGGCACAACATGTCATCGAGTACAATATACTCGATTCCAATGGCTGGCTTCACAACTTGTGCTATCTGCATCCTTCCCTCCAACAGCAGCTTTTCTCAACCATGTAGATGGGAGTTATACTTGCAATATGTGCTTTGCTACCGAAACACTCCTGGTGTCAAACTCCACGAACCCACTGTCCCAGCACCTTCTGTCCTATAGTTACCCCTCTCTCTGTCCTGTCCACTCCTCCCAATTCATGCCTCCATGTCATCTCCATTGTGTGCTGCATCTCACTAGCTCTGGTACCTGTGTATCACATGGTTAGCCCATGCACATGCCACCTGTCCCTGCTCACGTGACAGAGCCCCCGACCCAGTCCACCTGCCAAACTGGAACCCCAACATTGTTTCTGCAGCTGGCACAATGTAGATATGCATACTTTTGCCACTCCCTTCACAATGCATCGCAACATAACATCACTCACACAGTAATCATTGTTACTCTTCATCAAGTCTCCTGCTTACTCCTACTCCCGCCATATTCGAAGTACATAGTCATGTGGTACTATGTGAAAAATTCCTTTCATGTGAATAATTTCATATCT